>NC_141307.1:3335131-3417631 GCF_037954325.1 Fistularia commersonii
GGGGGCTCGTCCGATATATGGAAGCAAAGATATTTTATTTTTGTCGTCAACAAAAATAAAATGACGGCTCCAAACTCGACGTCCCGACCCCGACGACCGGACCTGCGGCCTGCGTCCAAAAATCTCAGAGAAACGTGTTTCCATACCTGCACGTGGCGAGTATTAGTCATTGATCAGTGTTGTTCGCTATCGCTATCGCTATCGCTATCATTGCCTTGCTAACTTAGCGTCGTCGCCGCCCGTCCGAGTCTCTCTCCTTTCTTTTCCATTGGGCAGGACATTTGCTAACGGCATCCCATTCGTTCCTTTGTGCCTTTCGGACACGATCAGCCTTTGGACTACAACAACCACCATTTTGGTAGTTCTTCATTCAGACCGCCATTATAGTGTTAATTTAATGACACAGTGGAATTGTGAAAAAAAATCTTCTTGATTCCGCTGCATGTACTAGACATGCAGCGGAATCAAAGGGAACTTTTTTGCGTTTATCCCACCACCCATGTTGTTTTTACCGCACAAACGTAAATTGCGACAATTGTCTGGTCTCCTCTTTATTTAATGAGTCACCTTAGTCATCATTGCAAAAGTTGACGGAGGAAAGAAAATTATCCAGATACAGCTGATGGTTTGATCAGTAAGGAACCTTCAGAATCCCCAAAAAACTACAAACATGGCGTCCCTTGGAGTTTCCTGGCCGCTGCATTCAAGCGGCATCAGAATTCAAACAGCCGCCACCCGTTACGTTCCTAAAAGTCCGACTCATGACGCGACAATGACTTCCTGCTGCCCGATAACAGAGGACACCTTTGTCGAGAGTGTGTGTTTTCCCTTCAAGGGAAGAGAATCGTGAGAGCGGCGGCGTTACCTTCTCCTTGTCCCTCATGGATCCTTTCCCCAGGATGGACATCTTGGTCAGGGTGTCTTCCTGTAGCCTCTTTAAGGAGTTTCCCCGCGGCCCCAGGAGCTTCCCCACGAAGTTGAACTGCAGGAGAGCGAGAGAGGATCAATCACACACCTGCGCGCCTCAGATAAAGAGCAGAGCCGTCAATCACGGCCCCTCCCCTCCGGCGGGCCGCGAGCAGGAAGTAACCCCGGGCCGCGGCGAGGCGGACGGCTGCCGCTGATAAAAAGACGCGCTCGGTTTTTTTTTTTATCGCCTTCAGTTTTATTGTTACATAAAGATGGACGACGATCGACCGGGTGTCTGAAGCCGCGCGCGTGTGTGTGTGTGTGTGTGAATGTCAGGGATTCTTCTCTTTGCAAACTGATTTCTAAAATCTTTATTTTTCAGGTGCTTTTCGGTCATTTTTTCTTGCAGGGTTTTGGTGATTTTAACAGGGAGTCTGGTCTTTTATGGGTTTTACATATTTAGACTGGGCCTCTTTGGGGCATTTGTTTTTTCCTGTTTGAGTTTCTTGCCAAAAGTCCCGATTGGTTTCAATTCACGGTTCTTCCCTCCTTCCAGCCGATTCCTGGGAGATTTGTAGTCCATTTCTTGCTGAAAATGTTTTTTTTTTTGTTTGTTTGTTTTTGCTCGATCGCTTCTCAAGGTCGCCGCGCGTCACGGACGAGGTTATAATCATTTAAAATTTTAAATGAAAGAAGAAAATGCAGGAAAACATTTTTTTGCAATTACAATTGTGATCCTAAATCCGCCTTCCGTGACCTTTTGTGAGGTCAGAGGAAAAGAAGCAGGGATTATTATGGGGTGTCTGACAAGACTAGCAGGCTAACATTTTATGCATCCGTGTAAAAAAACAAGCTTCCGAATGTCCTGATGTTATTCTGTTTACAGACGCAGTTTATTTGTGAGGATCCTCCAGAACCCTCAAAAAACTACAAACATGGAGTCCTCTGGAGTTTCCTGGCAAGGCCTCTCCGCCGCATTCAAGAGGCGTCGGAATTCAGACGCTCGCAACTCGTGGACGTTGCCGGACGCCGGACATGTGACTTCCTGTTGCCCGATAAGAGAGGACACCTATTTTATCATGTCTGACTTGAAGCGGTGTGTGTGTGTGTGTGTGTGTGAGAGAGAGAGGTTGGGGGGGGGGGGGGCAGCAGCAGAATCAGAGCTGGAAATAAAGCAGCGGGGCTCCTCCTCTGCACTTACAGCCCTGGGGACACTTTCAGTCAAAACACACTCGGACAGTGGTCTATGTGTGTGTGTGTGTGTGTGTGTTTGTGTGTGTGTGTGGTGGTGATGGGGGGGGGGCTAATACACAGACGACAGAACATGGCTCCTCCGTCACCAAGTGAAATTGTATGTCTGCTGAAGCCTGCTGGGTTTGTTTTCCCTCCTCCGGACTTGGTGAGCTCACTTTCATCCGATTTTCCTCCAAAAACCGAATAATAAGAAAGCAATAAACAAAAAAACAAAAAAAAAGAAACCCAAAGCCGCCCCTCTTTTCTTTCTGTGTCGCCGACGGACGACATATGAGGGAGTCACTGCAGATACACCCACTGAGCATCACGCAGAAAGGACGAGGAGATCAAAAACAGGACGACGCTAACGAAATATCCCCCCAAAATATTTTGAAAAGAGGAAAAGGAACATTTTTTTAGTTTCATACTCTCAGATTTTAATTTGTTTTGTTTTTTTGATGATTTGTTGTTGTATGCCAAATAATTTCCCAATCCTGGGATCAATAAAGTACATCTCATCATCATCTGATCTGAAAGTCTGATGACAAAAAAAAAAAAGCGTCGGCTGAATTTCCAATAAATATAAATACACGTTAAAAAATAATATATTTATATATAAATATAAATATAATTATAAAAAATATCTTATTATTCTTATTATTGTTACCTATTTAAAATAATTGCCCATGACTTTTTTCCTAAATCAATTTCTTGACATATTCCATGTTTTTTTTCTTGCGTTTTCTGCAAAACTACAAAAAAATGACTTGTGCGATGATGCATATTCAGATTTGACCGCATAAAGCTGAGGGCTGCGCTGACGGATCAGCGGGGAGGGAGATCTCATCTGTGTCTCCTCACAAGCGCAGGCCAAAGGTGACGCTCGCAGATGCGGTTAGAAAATAAATAAAGATAAGATAAAATGGAATAAAAGCCCGGGCGGCGGAGAAGGCCGGGCTGCTGACCGCTGACAGAGAGCGCCGACTCCATTAGTCTTCCTCACCTTCCTCCTGGTTGGGGGTTTCGAGGGCCTCAGCTGTCAGAGCCTTGTCACTGCAGGCGGGGAGGTGTGTGTGTGTGTGTGTGTGTGTGTGTGTCTCGCTGGGACTCGAACACGGACGTCTCTTCGGTCCAATCAAAAGATCTCACCCTGGATTTTTCCCTGTTTGACAGTAGCCGCCTCCGTCTGACAGCGGACGGGCCGCCATTCAAAGCCAGGCGTCTAGGTTCAGTCGCCATGGCATCCATGTTAGGTCGCTATGGCATCCACTTAGCTGACCATCTGAGCGCGCTCAGTAGGCCTGTGGCGGTCGGCGCAGGCGCGTCAGAGGGCACGATGCTAGCAGGAAACCCAAACAGGCTAATCTGGAGCCGTGGCCAAGCCATGGCGTCCATGTTGGGTCACCATGGCGTCCATGTTGGGTCACCATGGCGTCCATGTTGGGTCACCATGGCGTCCACTCAACCCCATTATTTAAACTGCAGACAAATGTGGATGGGAACATCGAAACCTGGTGTTTTGGCGGCGTAGAACAACAGAAAGTAGCAAAGCTGACTGTAGTCACACCAGTCAGAGGACACGGCGGCGGAAGGAAACCTAGACGGGCTGATCTGGAGCTATGACCAAGCATGGCGTCCATGTTCCGTCGCCGTGGCGTCCATGTTCCATCACCATGGTGCCCACATTGAACATTGAAAGCTGGTGTTCCGCCACTGTAGAACAGCAAAGCTGACTGTTTACGCGCACTCAGTGGGCCTGTGGGCTGATCTGGAGCCATGGCGTCCATGTCGCGTCGCCATGGCGTCCATGTCGGGTCGTCACGATGTCCATGTTGGGTTGCCATGGCATTCGCTCAACATCAACGCCATCACGCAGAGAAATGTGGATAGGAACATTGAAAACTGACCACGGATGACTTACCATGGATGCCTGTTAGTTGGATGACTCTTACTATGGATTAGCACTAGCACGAATGACCATTAGCATTAATGACTCTTAGCATGGATGCCTGTTAGCTTGGATGACTCTTACTATGGATGAGCGCTAGCACGAATGACCATTAGCATTGATGACTCTTAGCATGGATGCCTGTTAGCTTGGATGACTCTTACTATGGATGAGCGCTAGCACGAATGACCATTAGCATTAATGACTATTAGCATGGATGCCTGTTAGCTTGGATGACTCTTACTATGGATTAGCGCTAGCACGAATGACCATTAGCATTAATGACTCTTAGCATGGATAACAATTAGCATAGATGACTATCATCATGGATGACTCTTACCATGGACGAACATTAGCATGAATGACCGTTAGCATGGATGACCACGAGTGGGCCCGTGGCGGTGGGAGCGAGACGCCACACGGGCCGGAAGGCACAGCGACAGGAGGAAATCCAGACAGGCTGATCTGGAACATCGCTGCCCCTCAGGCGGAAACCGGACGCCAGTCTCCGTCCCTTCATTTTTCCCGGCCCTGTGACTGGCCGCCCCGCGGTCACATGACCGAGCAGGAAGCGCGCCACGAGCGGGCTTTTCAAATTTAAAGCGGACGACTGGTGACATAAACGTCTCCCCGGCGGCGGCGACGGACTTCACTGAACATTTTCCGTCTGATTTCCATCTTCTGCGGCTGTGCCGGGGAAACTGGGTTACTTTAAACAATTGGGACTTTTTGTCGCTCGACTTCAAGAGGTGTGTTGACGCGTGCGTTAAAAAAAATAAACAATTTGGGGCCGCGCTAATTTCTAGATCTCAAGTGCCGTTATTTTCCTGATTTTTATGCAAATTTTTTTTTCTTGCTTTGCAGATTCTCAAGTCACCGCTCTTGTTTTCTTGCAAACGAACAAAGACGCGTTTTATCAGGACGCCAGACACGTCCTGTAAATCTGCGTGTAATTTGTTTATTTTTGTTTTCCTGAATGAGGTGAAGGTACGGCGCGACGCGAGCGCCTCTCCCATCCGTCTCTCCTCCTCCACTCCGTGAAGTGACGGATGGGTTTCGGTGAAATGATATATATTCTCCACGTGAAATAAGAAATCCTTTGCGCAGCGAGGAAAATGAAAACGGCGCGAGATAATTCCTTTGGAATTGCACATTCATAAATATTCATGGACAAAT
This sequence comes from Fistularia commersonii, assembly GCF_037954325.1. Classification (NCBI taxonomy): domain Eukaryota; kingdom Metazoa; phylum Chordata; class Actinopteri; order Syngnathiformes; family Fistulariidae; genus Fistularia; species Fistularia commersonii. The sequence goes on from NC_141307.1 coordinate 3,340,398, forward strand.
TAATACACTCAGTCATCGCGCCGTCATTGACCAAGGTCACAATTACACAGCTAATATTTCACACACTCTTCACGACAGGAAGTTACATCCTGACGGCGGCGGGGGCGGCGGTGGCTGTGCGCTCTGGTTCTGTCAGGCGGCGCGGCGCCTGGCAGACGCCGCTACATCTAATGACATAAAACATCAACAAAACTGTCAAAGTGGCCGTTTTGAGGAGTCTCAATCACAAACCCCGGAGCGAGCGGCTTCATTATCTATAAATAACTTACTTTAGGAAACTGCTTGACTGGTATTAAAACTTTCTGGCCCAGTTTCATGTTCTTGTTGATGACGACGTCGATGAACTTCTCCTCCTCCTTCCCCTCGTCCTTCTGGATCTTTTCGATCTCTGCGGACACAAAGGCAACGCGGTCACAGTTAGCATGGATGGACTCTTTGCATGGATGACTATTTACTTTGATAACAGTTAGTATGGATGAGCGTTAGCATGGTTGACTGCTAGCATGGGTTACACTTAACATGGATGAGCATTAGCATGGATGACAATTAGGAGGGATTACCTTTAGCATGGATAACTGTTACCATGGGTGACTTAAAATGATGGGCTCTTAGCGTTGTTGAGCATTAGCCTGTTGACTGTTAGTTTGGGTGACTCTTAACAAGGATGATAATTAGCACGGATAACAATTAGCCTGGATGACTCTTAGCATGGATGACTGTTACCAAGGATGACTCTTAGCAAGGATGAGCATTAGCATGGATGACCATCAGCATGGATGAGCGCTAGCATGGATGACCATTAGCATGGATGACTGTCAGCATGGATGAGTCTTAGCATGGATGAGCACTGGCATGAATAACCATTAGCATTAATGACTGTTAGCATGGACAAGCACTAGCATGGATGTCCGTTAGCACGGATGACCATCAGCATGGATTAACTTTAGCATAGCAAACATCCCATAAACCCATAGATCATTTGCGATTATCAAGTAATTTGTTTAAAAATAAGCATGCTCATGTTGTTAATCCATCTTTAAATAAAATCAAATGTAAACAAAATAGGGACTTAGAAGCTTCTCAGTTTCACCCAATTAGGTGGGTTTTTTGGGGGGGTGAAGGGCTAAGAATAGTAGCTACATAATAAATATATAAATATCTATATATAATAATAATAATAATCTATTAATATCTACAGCTATATAAATATAAATAAAGGCTAACTGTTTTGGCTGTCAGTTCACGGTCCGGCCTGCGGCGGCGGCGGGGACCCCCAGGTCACGTGACGGCGAGGGAGGACACTGATTTATTTAGAAGAGACGTAACCTTGAAGGTTTAATCACACCGATAAACATCTGTGTTTCAGGAAACTGGTTTTTCGAGGAGGTCGACAGGGTGATGAGGTGGGCAGGGAGGGAGGGAGGGGGAGGAGGCTGTGGGGAAAAAAAATCTAGCTATCTATATTTTATACATGTATATGCACACATATAAAAGGTTATTTTAGTTATTTATTTAATTTTCATACTGTTGTCTATTTTCATCCTTTTTTTTATTTTTGCGGATGTCTTTGCTATCTTTTAATTGTTTCTTTTATTTATGTTTATACTCATATTTATTGATATTGTCATTCTTGCGCTGCTGCGACAAAAGAATTTCCCCTGTGGGGATCAAAAAAGTATATCTTATCTTATTTAACAGATTTTATGTTGCCAATTTAATATCTTCAGAGATAATTTTATCATTGTGCATGCAGAGACTCATCCCTAGCACATAAATCAACAAAACATGTAATTTATTATTATCATCATTACTATTATTATTATTATTATTATTGTTATTATTATTATTATTATTATTAAAGAAATCGCTAACCTAAAACTGACAAGGAAGTGCTACAGAGATCAGTGCTAACATTTATGCTTGGAAACTAGCAGGAGATAATATTCCAGAAACTGCAGAAAATATATGAAGAAAATAAATAAAATTAAATTAAAAAAAAACAGACATCCCTCTGTTGGGAGGCGGCCTGAGACCGGTGAGCAAAATAACCGAGACAATAATCCTGGCAAACAAGCAGGTCAGGAAGTGGAAAAAAAATCAGCAGTTTAACACAGAATGACAGAAAAAAATGCGAATAAAAAAGCTAGGAATGGAACCTGATTGGTCGCCTCTGCTCTCCAAGCCCCGCCCCTTGGCATCTTCACACGACTAACTTCGAACCCGATACAGACTTATCCAGAAATAGCGGGACAATGATGAAATGTCTTGGAACGGACAGAAATTTTCAAAGAATATCATTAACAAATAAACAAAGTAAATATGCTTTATGTACAACAATCCGGGAACACTTGGAAATCAACAGACGGACAAGAATCAGCAAAAAATTTGGCACGACTCAGTTTTATTCCCCTGTTGTTCAATCAAACAATAGAGGAGGGATGGGGAATAAAAAAGCAGCAAATCTTTGAAAAATAAGAGAAATCATGAAACTCAAAAAAAAAAAACATGTCGAACTCCCCCAATATTACAAAGAAGATATTTTAAAAATAAATCTGTAATGAAAAAAAAACATCAAAATGAAACTCCCATCAAATCATAACAGCTAGATAAACTGCCTCATCATTATCATCATTATTATTATTATTATTATTATTATTGTTATTATTATCCTCAAGATGCACTTCAGCAGCGATGACTCATTGGCATCTGCAGAGCAAAATAGCAGCAACAAGGAGAGGAAAACAGCAAAATGAAGAATGAATGAAAGAAACAGTCGCAGATTTTACAAAAGCTCGGCGAATCGGCCGCTCGCCAACCAAAACACCATCTTGGCGACGGCGCCGTTGCCGCGCTGGGTGTCTCCTGTCCTTTCACAACCACCACACTCTCGAACCAGTGACAATGGCGCCGAGGTCTTTAAGCCGACCCCCGCCAAAATAAATGCAAAGCTTTTATCGCCACGCACAAAAGATGAGTTTATTTCTAAAGTCTGCAGGGAGCGAAAATTAATATTCAGCCGACACCAAGCATGTTCTTGTCCGACCACTAGGGGGCGATAGCGAGCGGCGGTGCAGATAATCGACATCTGAAACGACGGCTTCTCTTTCTTGTTTTTGTTTAACGACAAGGACAGAAATTGCGCTTGTGAACACCCGCGGATCAGACGCGCCGCGTTCACTTCGCCTCCGCCGTCCTGCGACGCCCCTGTTTTCACAGCCGGTGTCACTTTCAACCGCCAGAAGAAAAGAGAAAGAAAAAAAAGAAGTGGCCGCGCCACTTCGGCGCTACTTCAATCGCCCGCCGTTTCCTCTGTTCTCGCGCCCGACCAAGTCGAGCGCCGGCGCAGGACTGCTCCTTGTTCTTCCGCGAACGCCACGACGGGGGGACAAACGGCGGCATCATCCGAACGCCTGAGGCTTCCGAATAAAAACCCCAATCCGGCGAGCTCATCGGACGGATTCGTGGCTACTCATGTAGCACTTGTACCCCGAGAAAACAGGCCGTATCGGCGCATTATCAGCGCTGGATGGTTTAATACTCCAGTTGCCATAGTAACCCCCCGTGTCTCCTTGTTAATAGTGTCCCAGGCAATCCGGTGGACCCGTGACTCATCCCCCGTTAGCCAATAGCAGAAGTTTTCGTTCCTCAGGACGGTATTTAGCGTCGGATAGCTTGGATAGCCCGAAAGGAGCCGCCTTCGCCTGCGCGTGTTTTCTTGGGGAGGAATAAGACGAAATTTGACATTTTAATTTAGACGTGCCTGCGAGGTTTATCGTCTCTGCAACGCTTTCCCGACGGCGGCGTAGCCATTTATTATGGATGAGCTTTTTTCGCCCGCTGGATGATTCAATTTTCCAACCAGCAACACATTCTCTGGTCATTTTGGTTATGATGTCAGTCGGGTAAGCTCTTGGTGATTTTTAGGTAATTTTTGGTTCATTTTGGGTTTTTTTTTTTGATAATTATTGGTCATTTTTCGCAAATTTGGCACAAAATTGTGTGTGTGTGCGTGTATTTGCATTCATAGAGAGAGAGAGAGAGAAAGAAATAGCGTGAGTGAGCTGATCAAAATGTAATTTTCTTGATTTTTCCATTACCTACAGTAATGACTAAATGTCAGCATGAAATCCGCCTCTTGTTTTTTTTTAATAAGAAATAAAAAATAAGCGCTTGACATTTCAATTTGGCGAGGCTCGGCGGTTACCTATGTTCGTCCGCAGTGACGCCGCCGCCATCATTAAATAACAGAATTGACAATTTATTTGACTTTAAAAAAAAAAAAATGTAATTGTTTTTCATTATGTCTCTAATGACACCCGCCTCTCTGTACAATTATTTGCGGAAATAATGGCGTTGAGAGTAAAATTAAAAAAAAAAAGAAAGACGCAGACTTTTCTCCACGCTCCGGCGAATGTCCCGCCCAATGAAAACACATCTGCTCTAAACGCTCCGCGATGACAGTTAATCGCCAGCTTTTCCACATTTATGCGGCGGACGTGGCCCGCTCGTCGGCGGGGATTATTATTCCGCTGTCTGGCGGTCGCGGGTCGACAGCGCGGAGCTCCAACAGGAGCACCGCTAATCTCATTTGCCAGCCGCTTCAACAAAATGAATAAAAAAAACACAAAATAAAAAAGATAACCTGGTCGGGGTCAGAGCCGAGGGGGAGGAGAGACGTCTCCGTCCCAGACGCTCGCGAAAATGAACCGACTCCGAGCACAAAGCGCCGTTTCTCCTCCGCCATCCATCAACAACGCTGCTCTTTGAGCCTTCGCTGCTTTCAAACTTTCAACTGTACTCAATACAATGGAGATTAATGTCTTATGTAATGGCCAAAATCCTGAGGAAAAAAGATAATTTTCAAATAATAGATAGAAAGATAGATGGATGGATGGATGGATGGATGGATGGAAGGATGCATAGGTAGAAAGATAGATAGATCTCAGTCAATCAGTGACTGACTAATTCACGTGATGATTCACCAATGACTGATTGATTCACTCACTCACTACTTCAATGACTGGCTGACTGATTCACTTGATGATTCAATGACTGGCTGACTGATTCATTCAACGATTCAATAACTGTCTGACTGACTCACTCAATGACTCATTGACTGTCTGACTGATTCACTCATTCACTTATTAAATGAGTGTCTGATTGATTCACTCACTCACTACTTCAATGACTGGCTGACTGATTCACTTAACGATTCAATAACTGGCTGACTGATTCATTCAACGTTTCAATAACTGGCTGACTGACTCACTCAATGAGTCATTGACTGTCTGACTGATTCACTCATTCATTTATTCAATGAGTGTCTGACTGATTCAGTTACTCCAGTATCACGACAGTCAACGATCGTCCTTCTCTTTGAGCGACTCACTCAGCAAAGTGCTGAGTCATTATTCCTTCACAAACAATTCAGCATTTTCTCGCTTCCTTTGCACATTTTCCCTCCAAAAAAATACCCTTTCATTTTTTTTACTCCTCTTTAGTTATTTTTCGACATACGTTTTGCCATGTTTGTGGCGGCACTCCCCGAGCTCGGGCTGAGGGCGGTGGACGGATCCAGGAGGCTGACGCTTGTATTTATATCCATTCACATTATCTTTCCACACTGGTGGCTCGTGACTGGCTGACTGACTCACTCTGATTCAATGACTGGCTCACTGACTCACTCTGATTCAATGACTGGCTCACTGATTCACCCAATGATTCAATGACTGGCTCACTGATTCACCCAATGATTCAATGACGGGCTCACTGATTCACTCAATGATTGATTGACAAACTGACTGATTCACTCTGATTCAGTGATTGACTCACTGATTCACTAAATGATTCATTGACAAACTGACTGATTCACTCTGATTCAATGACTGGCTGACTCATTCACTCATTGATTCAATGACTGGCTGGCTGATTCACCCAATGATTCAATGAATGAATGAGTGATTCACTCAATGATTCAATATATAAGTCAATGATTCACTCAATGACGAAGTAATTCACTCAATCACCGTTTCAATGACTGTATGACTGATTCGCTCAATGATTCAATGACTGACTAATTCACTCGATTCAATGGCTGATCGATTCACCCAATGATTCAACAACAGGCTGACTCATTCACTCATTGATTCAATGACTGGCTGGCTGATTCATCCAATGATTCAATGGATGACTGAGTGATTCCCTCTATGATTCAATGACTGACTCACTGATTCAACCCAATGATTCAGTGACTGGCTCGCTGCTTCACCCAATTATTTAACCCTCGTGCGATCTTAACATTGTGTTTACTCCCAATTACCCATAAGACAATCTTTGTCCCCAAGTGGTGTACAGCCCACATGGAAACATAAACAAAAAAGAAATATCACTTTTTCTAATTATGGGGTCTCTTTCAGAAAAGTCATAAAATTTCAAGTTGAAAAAAAAAGGTTAAGGTGTTTTTTCTACAGCTAAACATGGTAGTGGGTCACTTTTGACCCGCAAGACAACATAAGGGTTAATGACCGGCTCACTGATTCACCCAATGATTCAATGACTGGCTCACTGATTCACTCAATGATTCATTGGATGACCAAGTGATTCACTCAATGATTCAATGAATAAATCAGTGATTCAATGAATAAATCAATGATTCAATGACTCAATGACTAAGTGATTCACTCACTCACCGCTTCAATGACTGTATGACTGATTCACTCAATGATTCAATGACTGACTGATTCAATGATTCAATGAACGACTAATTCACTCACTCACTCACAACTTTTTCATATTTTTTCCTGCCCCAAGTTAGTTATTTTCAGTTATTTATATTTAGTTATTTTTCCGCTCAAGTTCGATGCCACGGCGCTCCCTGAGCTCGGGGTGAGGGCGGCGGACGGATCCAGGAGGCGGCCGCATGTATTTATGTCACTTCACAGTTCGGATTGTGAAATGAAAGCGCCGCCACTCGAGGGTCTCTCAGTCTTAATCCGTGGACATTATCTCTCCACACTGTCGAGTCTTGGCTCGTTACCCTGGCAGAGGGGCTGGAGGGGCGGGGGGGGGGCGGGAGGGCGAGCCCGGCCGCTGAGAATGTAATCTCCAGATTAGGGGGGTGAGACGAATTCCCGCTGCCAGCCTGACCTTGTCAAGGCTTCCGTGGAGCCGCGGTGAAATTGAGATTTCAAGACGGGAGTTTCTTTTCTTTCTTTCTTTTTTTTTTTTTTTTTTTCTCTCCGCAGTTTCTCTTTGAGAGGTCACAGACCCGACACTGTATGTGTGTGTGTGTGTGTGTGTGTGTGTGTGGTCACATGTGGAGTGTGAGTGTGTGTCCATAGAGACTGAAACCCTGGCAGCTTATTCCTTCTGTAAAGCCAGACATCACTTTGTCACGACTGCCAGTGAAAGGTTTCTAAATAACTTTGGAGGGCAGGAGAAATAAGTCAATAAAAAAATAGGAAAAAATGGAAAATAATGAAAAAGTATTTAAAACTGGGAAAAGCACAAATGGGAAATACTTTAAAAATAACAATAAAGACTGGCAGGAAATGAAATAAAAATGACTTTGCAAGAGAATACTGAAATAATTTGCGAATAGTTTCCCGATAAATAATCTAAAAATTAAAAATTTAACTGAATTCAAAGCCCGGAAGCCCAGCATGTGCGATATAGATGATGTAGGAATGAATAAAATGGTCAACCAGGCTCTGGTTGATTAGTTTCTCCAATTTCCCTGTATCTCCTTGATTTGAATTTTACGCCAGTCTGCGTCGTGGCATGACGGTTACCGCGGAAACGGATCACGCGGCGGTACAGAACGCCGGTGTCTGGATGCTGATGTTGCTGCGGGCGTCGTCGTCATGTGACTCGCCGCCTGATTGCGGCGGGGGAAGGCTGTTTAATCCCCACAACCTGTTTGTTTACTTCACTTGACAGGATTATCAAAGTTCTCTGACCTGCCAGATTTCTGCTTTGCAGCACTTTATTTTATTTTTTTTTTCCTCACGCTTCGCCCTCATCCACCAAACCCGGAGCCGCCGTGCGAAAACGCCAAGGTGAGTTCAAGGGCACGTTAAAGAAAAAACGGAAAAGCCATTTCCCCGTCGCGGAAACCGAAGAAAGTTGGATTCTCTCAAAAACGTGATTCCGATTCATCGACGGGACATTTGTTGTTTTTTTTCCTGCAGAAAAAAACAGGTTTCGGACGGATCTTCGGTCGCCGCCGTCCATATTTTCGGACGTTTCATCGGATTTTTTGCATTTTCAAGGTCATTTCCGGATCATTTTTATGCTCAATTTACCTGCTACAACCTCTGAAATCCCCCTGCTTTCGGACAATTTTCACCCCGTTTCTTCCCCGCAGTTTCTCGGACGCTCTCAGACGGCGTCTCGCTCGTTGTTTTTTGTTGGATTATCCGCAAAGTAAAACAATCCCTGTCGGATGACGAAGCGATCCTGAACGGGCGGAAAAAAAAACACAAACGGCGACGGCGTCTGGATTGTCCGATCTTCACGGCTAATGATAAAAAAAAAAAAAAAAAGAGCATGTGGAAAAAGTGGTTTGATCCTCAAACAGCCTATATGGGTTAATATTATTCCCCGCATTCATTATTCAAAATACGCCTTATCATTAAATATTGATGGCGGCAGATTGGAAAACAGAATAACTTCTCCAACTCCCCCCAAAATAAAAAGCCGGAGAGTGGTGTTTTTACAACCGAGGGGTTTGTAGATTGTTCGACGCCGACGCGGGAGAAGAACGCAGGATAAGATGATTTATCCACTTTATTTTTAACATGAGACCGTTATTGATCAAATTCGATTTGACTTTTTGACTCGTAATACGCAATCCAAATACGCCTTTCGTGACTTAAACGTCATATATTTCTGTTTAAATATTCACTCTCGGGTTAAAAGAGGAGATGGTTTTAAATATAAAGAGGGAGGGAAGGGACAGCAGCAGTATAAAAACAGCAATATTGCCCTTTTTTCTAAAGAGCAAGAAATGAAATAAAATTAGCAAAAATCTTTCTAAAATCAGTGAAAATCATGTATGAATGGACAAAAGACACCAACCAAAAAATCAGGAGTAAATAATGAAAAATGACTGGAAATGCATGAAAAAGACAAAGAAATATAAAACTGCATAAAAAAAGCATATACATGACAAAAAATGTCCAAAATGATCCAAAGACGCCTCTAAAACTTGTCAAAAACCTGTTATCTAGATTCACAAACCAGCAAAAAAACACCAAAATTCAGAAAACAAAATAATGAAATGAAGTTGTCTGATAAAATGCAGAGATGTGAGGCCGCCCCAGGACAACGCTGAACAGGGGGCTCTGTTTTTAGCACGTAGCTTAGCATCACGCCGGACGCTACATCTTCATTAGCCCGCAGCTGGGGCCGGCTGTCTGCCCGGGTCCGTCCGGAGGAATTAAAACAGAATAAAAACCTCGGCTAAAACATCTTTTCATGAAAAATCGCCGCGTGCGACGCCGACCTCCGCCTTTGTCTGTTTTTATTTTTCCGCGACAAAAATACCGACGGCGACGCACTTTATCCTGCAATTAAAACGCGCTGATGTTTATCGGTTCGACATCCAGGCCTCTAATGAAGTTTCCCATAAAAGTGTCATTAGCCGCGAGGCGGGGAGGAAGAGGAGGGGCCCGCGGGTTGCAGGACGACTATAAAAACGCCGCGGCTTAATGCTCTTCATTATGTCGGTCGGTCTGATCTCGGAGATTGTGAGTAAGAACCTCACAGGAAGTAGAGCGAACAGGAAGTAGAGCGAACAGGAAGTAGAAACCGTTCAGAGCCGATGGTGATTTTTCGCATCGTAGAATAAAAAGAAGGAATCCGTGTTGACGAAAAGAGGCGTTGATTTCGCAAAATTAGAATTTAAGAAAATAAAGGTGTCGGGTTTGCGACAAGAGAATTGTTAATTGAGAGGGAAATGGCATTTAAAGGGGGTTTAAATTCTGTAAAATTGTCAGTTACAAAAAAGGAATGCATCATTTTTTTGTCAAAAAGTCGTCGGCAGGAATTTATCTGATTCAATGAGGGGATTCAAGACACAATATCCGCATTTTTTTTCAAAATAAAATAAAAAAGGTTACGTGACAGAGCACTCAATTCAATCTGAAAAAGTGAAAAAATGATAATAGATAATAATTAATGAATAACACATGATACATTATAAATAACAAATAATGAATGATAAATAAATAGAATTTTACCTTCTTTTTTTTAACGTATTTTACATCTGTGCACAATTTCATAATTTTTTCACTCACTACTAAAAATGACAACTCTGTAAAGCGCGATATTAATTCAACAAAATAAAGGCATTGATTAATTGTCGGACGTCGTCGGCGTAACGTCAGAATAAATGGGAGGTCAGAAAGTCTGCAATTCTTCAAAAACAAAGGCACGCGTTCAGCAAAATAAAGCAGCCTTTCTAAAGGGAAATAAAGATGTCCGTTCAACACAATGAATGTGTATATTTACCGCCATAAAATTGATCCCGCACAATAAAGACATGGATTTCACCTCCGAGAGAAATGATAATAATCATAAAAGAGGCAACGTTAGCATCGGAAAGCCGTCAGCTTCACAATATAACGCCGCTAAACGAAAAACGGAGAGCGGAACTCGACCTAATAACGACGTGTTATTTAATCTCATACCGCCGGCGTTTTCGGAGAAATAAAGACCTCGGTTGGCTGTCGGAAAGTCGTCGACGGAGTTCGATAAACATCGGAGAGAAGGCGATGTTTCGGACGCAAAGACGGGCGCTACGTCGTCGGGGAGCTGTCAATCAACAGGTGAAAACGCGCTCCCTGGACTCGGCAACGTTAAGAAACGCCACGTTAAAAATCATCGCCGCCGTCCGCATCGGACGTTCAAACCACCGTCGACGTCCGATCGGATCCATCTGTTGATCGGAAGCGCGAGCTAATTGCGTGCTAATTATTCGAGCTAATTATTCTAGTGCGTAAACACACGCAAGATAGTGTTTTGGCGTCAGTGGCTTCAGCGACATCCTTATCGCCTCCGATCATCCGACAGAGGGATTAAGAACAGCGACGCGGTCACACGGCTGTTTGTTGACATTTATAGACATTTATAGATTTATAGACCGCCGCCCATCTTCGCATGATTAATTGATTCATTTATCCGTTTTTCATCGATCGCGGTTTCATGACGTAAACGTAACGTTTTCGAATCTCGCAGAAAACAGGCTTAAACCTCAGGGTTTGAATGCTGTTTTTTTTTTTTTTTCTTGTTTTGTGTTTTTTTTTTTCTTTTCCGGCGGAGCGTCGAGTTAATCTGTGCTGGAGTTGCCATGGTAACCGACTCCGCGAACACAACCTGCTTGATATCAAAACCCCGATCAGATATTAAATCTGAAGTTTCAGGCCCGTCTCTCTCTCTCTGCAGCGTTTTTTAAAGCCATGCTCGCAGATCCCCATCTAATGTTATTGTTATTCCCGTTGCCATTTTTATTACTAATTATCATTATTATAAGACACATGCCAATCTGGTACGATCCAAAAACAACCTGAATCCCTCCTGCATATGAAAAAACAGATAATGAAAGAGCCAAACGGAGAAAATCCAAATGAGGAGCATCTCTAAATGCAATCAAATAAGGTTTAAAACCGCTTTTGACTAAAGCATCAAATTGCATCATGCAAGTCTGCAGGAGATCTGCAGACTTGCTGAAGTAAAAGGTTGGTGTGGCGGGGAAGGGGGGTGTAGCTGCCTATAATTGGCGAGAACTTTAAAATTACCACAGTAAAAGTTCAATAAAAATGAGTAATGCCTTCAAAATAAGAGCCGGTCTTAATTAAAACCAATGGAGTGGAGGAGACAGGCGCTCGTATTATACCACAATAAAAGGCCCATTTCCTGTTTAAATGGCCAAATATGGTCTGTTGTTTACGTCGGACACCAGAGGAAACCGAGCGATGGAAACATCAGCGAGAGATTGCTGAAACAAAGGCTTCCCGTGATCGTGGTTGTTTAAAAAAAATGTAAAAAAAGGAGAATTTCAATTCCGATAAATTTGGCTCAATTTGGTATAAAAAGTGTCATGTCAACCAAGAATCGGAAATAAAATTAGGGAAATATTCAAAGATGTACCAAACTTTAATGAGAAAAAAAAGGATAGCTAAAAAAAAGGCAAACAATTTAAAAACTAACCGTAATAATCGATTTACAAAATACCTTAAAACATGGAGACGCAATTGCTTTACAAACTAAATCAAATAAACCAAAAAATAAATAACTAAAAATTGAGAAAAAAATTGTTTGAAAAAGGCCAAGAATGTGTTGAAAACAGGAAAAAAAAAATCATCCAGAAGGTTCTATTTTTTACCATAAATTTTATTAAATTTGTCCTTTTTTTGTTTTTTCTCAAATGGTGTAAAAACATCTAAAAGCCAACAAATGATTGGCAATAATTTCCCTACATTTGGGAACTAATCAACAAAGATGCACCGGATAAAAATAGATAAAAAAAGATAAAAAATGTAAAATTCTAATGACCTAAAACTGATATATGAACAAAACAATATTTAAAAAAAAAAGACAGTTAAATGAAATAAAATTAACCAAAAATGAGAACGAAAATCAGTTTAATAAATTCATGTAAAATGCAAGATCGTGTTGAAAATAGGATTTTTTTTTTTTTTTACTGTATTTTACCAGCCATTCATCCCATTTCCTTCCTCTTTCTTTTTATTTCCCTCCTGAACAGGAAACGCGACCTTCCGCTGCTCTTTGTGCCGTGATTTTCCAACCATAAACCGAGCGCCGCGGAGACGTCCAGATCTTCTCTGCTGTACAAATTCGACACTTTTCTTCCGCCATCTTTGAACCGAAGCGTCATTATTTAGCTGTCAAAAGACTCATTACGGCGAGAGATTAAAATGGGTTCTCCACCATCCAATATTCATATAGCCGGTGCGATCGCTCCTCTCCGCCTTCATATTTCTTCATAATCACTTGGCGTTCACATGACCGTTTCTTTTCTTTTCCCCGGGATCATTTTGTCTGTTCCGGAGATACGACCTCAATATGCGAAAAAAAAAAAAAAAACTCAAAGGAAGCTCCTGACTGTTAGCTAAACTGTTATTCCATTTTTCTTATTTAGTACAAAAGAGCGGTCGGCCGCCGTTCATCGATTCCATCGCGCCATCTGGACGCCAATTAAGCCCCTTCTCTAAACGTCCGCCGCCATTTTGGATCCCCTGTTGATTGGATCTGCGAGTGAAAGTAAATGAAGGGGAGCGAACGCGGAGAGAGGCGCTAAGAACGCCGCCGTTAAACAGTCGCTAAATCGAATTAGCTCATTTGAGGCGGTTCGAGGTTTTATCAGATGAAGAGCGTAAGCCGGGAGCTTCTTCTCATTCCTCTTCGCACATTAAATTTGGATTCATTTGGATTTCGGAACGAGCCGGACGGGGAGTCCCGACGCTTCCTGACTCGTCTTCTTCCTCCAGATTCAGCTCATCCTCTTTCTACGTCTGACTTACAGGGGGATTTATAAATACGATATACAGCAGGAGTCGGGGGAAAAGCGCAGGAAGTCCTCGGTTCACGACGACCTCGACCTGCGGCTTTTTATAGCGCCGTTGCCATCCGATGTACGATGTTTACGGTGTTAAAAAGAAAACTGTGCGGGAGGAAGACAGCGTAGATTACATTCACCGCTCGTAGTTTCGTTTTCGTTCCTGTCGTTTCGATTTTCTGGGAAAGCCGGAACAGGAAGTCACGCACAAATGGCTCGAATCTCTGACGTAAGGGGTCGACATATATAACTTATTTTTGTTAAAAGCGACATCAATTTGAGCAGGACGTCGCGAACAAAAGGCTAGAAACTCCGACGTAAGGGGTCGATTTCATGAAAATAGGTTATTTCTTTTTGTCAAAAGCCACATCAATCAGAACAGGAAGGCGCACAAAAGGCTCGGAACTCCGACGTAAGTGGTCGACCTCATGTATCTGCGTCACATAAAGAACTCCTTTTTGTCCAGAGCTGCAACCAGCTGAACAGGAAGTTGAGCACAACAGTCTCGGAATTCTAACCTACGTGATCATCCTTATGTAGATACAGAGCTCCTTTATGTTGAAAGCTAAATCTTTCCGAACAGGAAGTCATGCACAAAAAGTTCGAAACTCCGACATAAATGGTCGACCAGAGAACATACAGAACATATTTTTGTTAAAAGCGACATCAATTTGAGCAGGAAGTTGCGTACAAAAGGCTCGCAACTCCGACGTAAAGGGTCAACAACAGGAAATATACAGAACTCCTTTATGTTAAAAGCTAAATCTATCCGAACAGGAAGTCGTGCACAAAAGGCTCGAAACTCCCACATAAGTGGTCGACTACACAGAATATACAGAACTTATTTTTGTCGAGAGCGACACCAATTTGAGCGGGAAGTTGCGTCGAAAAAGCTCCCAAACTATGACATAAGTGGTCGACCAGAGAACATACGGAACTCATTTTTGTCAAAATCTAAATCTATCCGAACAGGAAGTCGCGCACAAAAAGCTCAAAACTCCGACATGAGCGGTCGACTACACAGAACATACAGAATTTATTTTTGTCGAGAGCGACACCAATTTTAGCAGGAAGTTGCGCACAAAAAGCTTGAAACTATGACATAAGATAAGTAGTCGACCAGAAAACATATAGAACTAATTTTTGTCAAAATCTAAATCTATCCGAACAGGAAGTCGCGCACAAAAGGCTCGAAACTCCGACATAAGTGGTCGACTACACAGAACATACAGAACTTATTTTTGTCGAGAGCGACACCAATTTGAGCAGGAAGTCGTGTATAAAAAGCTCGCAACTCCGACGCAAGTGGTCCACCTCATGCATCTACATCACTTCTTTTTGTAAAAATCCAAACAGGACGGCTCAGTTGACTTTCAAAGTAAAAATAAGGACGGGGGCAACGGACGCCGCGGTGCGTTCGGGGACCGCGGTCGCCAGGAAGCTGGAACGCAAAAAAAAAAAAAAAAAGAAACCGTGGAAACTCTCTCCTTCGGGGGATTCAAGCCAAACAAAAACGAACCCCTGCGGAATCTCGCTTATCCTGAATATCGGCGAATCATTTGTTTGCGTCGTCCCTCCCGCCCTCCCGAGACGCTCTTTCATCCGTCCGTCTCCTTCCTCGTCGACACTCCCGCTTCCTGTCGGACGGGATCTTATTGTTATTCTCCGCTCACCTCCCCTCCGACTGTACGCGGCGTAACCCACCAGCCTGTGATTCATAATTCAGCGTTTCAAATTTACATCTTTACATCTCTCTCTTCCTCTCTTTCTCCTCCGTGCTCAGCTGAAATGCTGATGATCTGGAGGAATAAGTGATTAAAAAGAGAGAGAGAGAGAGAGAGAGAGCGGGAAGAAAAAAAAAAAAAAAAAAAGGGGGAGCGTTTAGTGTTCGCAGAGTCTCCGGAGTCGCGGCGAGGGAGATGTTGATGGAGGGGGAAGGAGGACGAGTGGGAGTGATGGATTACAGCTCTTCCCCTCCTGGGTAAACGGACACCGCGGCCCCCCGGCCCATTTAACAAGGCCTCGCCATTGTATCGTCATTGAAACGTCTCCGAAGAGACGCCTCTTTTTTTTTTTTTTTTTTTACCCCCCGGATGACGTTCTTCAGCTCTGAGCTGGCCGGACAGCGTCTCCACGCCCTCGGGCTGGAGAAAAAATCAATGCGTAGATGGATAAATAACGCAAACCGCTCCAGCGCCGACAAAGCCGGAGACGGTTTTATACAATAACGGCTAAAAAAGATGCTGATTCCCACGAAAAAAAAAAAAAAAAAAAGACGGCGAAGTTTCTCCGCTCGGGAGATGGGGGAAAAAAAAAAAAAAAAAAAAAAATCATCCGTGGGACGGGAATTAAAAATTAGCCGAGGGTCGAACGACCTTGGATCCGCGGCGATCCAGGGAAGAACATCCCGGGCGCTAAAAAGGTCGCGCCGCTTAAAATTGGGGGGTAAATAAATAATGAGGGGTGGTAAATGGCGGCCACCCCTGCGGCGGGCGCTGCGGTGTCCATGTCGGGGGCCGCCCTCCGCTTTCGCAGCTACCAGCTCCCAATGAGGGCCCTTGACGGCGGCGGCGGCGGCGGCAGCGGCGGCGGCGGCGGCGGCAGGGGAAGCCCCCGGTGGAGAGGCTCTGCCGCGCCGGGAGAGGGAAAAAAAAAATGTCACTGCGTTTCAACAGCCGGAGATTGGAAAAGAAAGCAAAGGTGTATGTGTGTGTGTGTGTGTGTGTGTGTGTGGAAAACCTCCGTCTGAAACGCCCTCCTCGTGTTTGACCGCAACCTGACGCCGGAGGTCGGGAGGTCACGGAGGGCCGGAGGCTTCCAGAATCCTGGGAGTCATCATCGGACGCGGCCCTGAAGGAGGACGCTTGTTCACCGCTTTTATTAAACGTATTTAATTACGTCGGGCTTTATTAGGTCGGCGGATTCTTCTCCTCCGTCTCCCCGACGCCCCCCCCCGTCCCGAGGGGCCCAGATCAAATATCAGAAAGTAATGAGTCAGTGTTACCGGACGGGATTAAGGAAATGAAGCAGAGTTCAATGAGTTTTAACAGCGGGCGCGCGACGCTCAGCTCTGATTAATAAATCTGGAATGATCGCGGCCTCACAGCCGTCCTGGGGGAAACGTCAACGGGAAAATTAAAAGAAATAAAAAAAAAAAAAAAAAATGAAAAAACAAACAAAAAAAAAAGACAACGAGAAAACAGAAATGAAAGAACAGTTGGAAATTGTTGCTTGAAAAATGACAAGGAGGAAAAATAAAAAGAGGATTGTGACGCTGAGCAGCTGCTAGTGAAGGAATCCAAAAGCAAAATAAGTATTTGGAAATGTTTTTTTTTTTTTGAATCCACAATGAACAGGAGGATTCGTGAGGAGACTTATGATCTACCAAAGAAAAAGTTGTAAAGTCCTGATGTAGAAACAAGACGTGGAAAGATTTGAATGAAAATGAAACAAAAATGTGAAAAAAAAAAAAAAAAAAAAAATCAAACTGATGTTTCATATTAGCCTTTTAAGAAGCGAGAAAGTCCTCGAAAATAAACTTTTCAGCATTTTTTTTTTTTTTAATGCAACACTAAATGCATCAGCGCTGCAGGCAGCGAGACATGCTAACACGCATTAGCTCCGCTAGCGTGGAACAAATACTGCAAAAGCAATGGGTAGCCGGTTAGCATCCCTGTGGGACACCCAGGAATGCTAAACAACAGCCAAGATTTGACCTCATTTAGTCTGAAAATATGTTTATAACGGAGAAAATAAGCTAGAAACCTGCCATAAACGGACCAGATATGATCTCTGATCCCCGATCAGGATCCAGAAAACGCTCTTCGCTTGTTGGAAAGGAAAAGCCTTTTTAAACAAAAAAAAAAAAAAAGAGATAAGTTAAAATCTCACATCATTATTCCTCCTACGAGTAGCAGGTTGGCGTCACCACGACAACAGAGGATCAACATGCCCGCAGGCGCAGGAAAAAACACACTCACGCGCACACACACACACACACAGACACACTCAAGTCGGAGACATTGATGACATGACGAGAACATCCGAGGACGCAAATATATAAACATCAGGCTGAGGTTCTGAAATTTATCTGCTATTTCCAGGAAACTTTTCTCGCTTTTGTGTGTTCGCCCACATTAGGAGCCACTTTCACGCCGCACGAGGTCTACTTTGGGTAACCAATACGAGCAGATTTAAAAATGAAAAAAAGAAAAATTGGGGCAAACCCATTGATGCAAAAATTTACAATCCATTCTATTGCAAAGCTCAAACAAAGGGAGATTTTATTCATTTTATTTTTTCATTATTTCATTATTTATCCATTCATTCATCTGCCATTTATTTATTTATTCTTTTATTTATTCACTCATATCAGTTTGTATTTCAAGCTACGTTTTGTTAAATTTACGGCTGCAGCTGAGCTTCCCCTCCCACCCCCACCGCGGGTTATATGTCGAAATCAACCGTGCCGCCGATTCTCCATCGCCCTGGCAAAAGAACTTTTGCACGGTCGAGTCTTTGAGATCCTCAATCTGCCGCTGCCGGAGCCGCGAGATCCGCCGTCATCTTGATTGACACGCGGGAAATGGAAGTGTCATCGCCGACACCTCAACCCTGTCTGGGCCGGGTCTGGACACGCAGGCAGCCGCGGCGCCGAGCAACAGCGACAGGAAGTCGCCTTTAAGGAAGAGTTGTTTTTTTT
This sequence comes from Fistularia commersonii, assembly GCF_037954325.1. Taxonomy (NCBI): domain Eukaryota; kingdom Metazoa; phylum Chordata; class Actinopteri; order Syngnathiformes; family Fistulariidae; genus Fistularia; species Fistularia commersonii. The sequence goes on from NC_141307.1 coordinate 3,358,679, forward strand.
TTTTTTTGCTTTTTAAATGGGATTGTTTGGAAATGTGTGAATGTCATGACTGGAAACTCCAGCAGGACAATCTCAGTTATAGATAGATAAATAAAGTTTATACTCCTGACATGGTCCATTTATAGGACCAACCAGGACATCCTGTGCTGATCTTTTTTGTGTCCATTAATGCAAAATTAACAAGAAATCTGAAGCTTTTTTTTTTGCAAGCTAAAGTCCATTCATAAGACCAGCCATAACATCCTACAATTAGTGTTTTTTGTGTGTGCATTAATGCTAAATTAACACAAAATCAGCAGATATTTTGTGATTATAATTCAAAAAACATGAAAAAATAATTGAAAAATAAATAAAGAAATGAAAACATTTTTAAAAAAAGAAAAAAATAATTTACCCAGAAACCTACAGGATTTTATCTTGAAAAAGACAGGAATTTAGAAAATGTCCTGAACACGGGGAAGGAACGCCGTGACATCAAGCAGAAGTCGCAAAGCCAAGAAAATATCTGAGGAATCCCACAAACTGACTGGTTCTCCCGGGATCAGCCTTGAAAACTAGCGTCAAAAATGACACATCAAACCAATTTTGGATCAAAACCGGAGAAAACAACCTGAAAATCTGAAATAAATCACCTGAAAATTGGACATGAGCTGAATATTTACATTTGACGGGAACATTACAAACCAAACCCGCTTAAAAACGGGACGAAATCAGAGAAAATCGAAGCGGCCGAAGCATAAATGCAGTTTTTTTGACGGAGAGTGAAAGTGAAAGCAGAATTCATGAGAAGCCACGGTTTAGATCAATTTCTGATCAACAGACGGGACCTCTCGCGTCCGCTGAGCCCGATAGCTCCATCCGTGTGTTGGCATGACGACGGCGGCCGAATGTAAATTTGCGTCGCGATAATGGCTCAGCAGGGAAAGTCAGGTGCTTCTTAATTGCACCGCTGGGCGGCTGCAGAAGGACTTACTGAGCTACACAAAATACACCTCTAGACTATTTTTAATTATATACAGTAATTTTATCATTATATTGTTTAATGATAATAAAAATATTATTATTATTGTTGTTGTTGTTGTTGTTGTTGTTGATATAATTTATTATTTTTATTATTATTATTATCATTATTGCTGTTGCTGTTGTTGTTGTTATAATTTATTATTATTATTATAATTATTATCATTATTATTATCATTATTATTATTGATATAATTGATTATCATTATCATTATTATTATTATTATTATTAGAAGCAGTAGTAGTCATGGTATTATTATTATTATTATTATTATCATTACATATAAACACACACACATACAAACTGATTGTGACTCGCTTGATTTTCAGAGACATTTGGCTGGTAATTGAAAAAGAAAGAAAAGCTGCCTGGAGGAAACAATGGGAGAAAAAACAACAGTGTGTGGGGAAAATAAAGTTAGATGTGACCTAAAATTACAAATAAACTACAACTAGCGTTGTCACATCGCAACCCAAAATCTGAAGGATAATCCAAATCGTGATTTTTTTTTTTTTTTTTTCTGAAATGCTGCTTAAAAAAAAGGGAAATGAGGAATCCTGTGTAAGTATAAAACGAGCCCAGCCGTCAGGTCTCTTGTTAAACCCGATCCATATCTGTTATTTAACCCGGTGGAGTGGGCGCTTTGGACGGAGCAGCCGGCAGAGGAGGAAGTAAACACGGGATTACGGCCGCGGCTCGGGCGGATATGGAATGATAATAGCTTAATCTGCTGCTGCGGGGCGGATTAGACCGGCTGATCATTGATCTGTTATCAGTAGCCCGGTTTCATATCCATATGAATATCAATACTCCGGCTTTTGTTGCGGGGAGATACACAAAACAGTGTGTCTGCAGCTCAGCTGGCAGATTTTTATTTGATTATGATTTCATTGCGACGCCCTCGAAGACTCCGGCGCTGAGTGACAGCGGCGGCTGATCGACAGCTGTTTAAAACCTCCCAATATGATCGTACTTTAAGAAATAAACCTTACATTTTTGTTTTCGGTTCATGACTAATCTCTAGTGTTTTTTTGTTGTCTCGGGCTGTTTTCTCTTGTCGGCCCCGGTAAGACGTAGTTAATGTTTTGTTTATGCTTATTGAGAGCGTATTGATGAATCGCCCGCGGTTAATGCAGATGTATGCGGTCAGACGGCCGTATCGATGTCCGATAGGAACCAGTGACGACTCCGCCTGCTGAAATCACCTTATTTGCAGAAAATCAGCCTCTGATTGGACGAGGGCCGGCGGCGGCAGCGCGTCTCCACGCCACGCTGGAGCCGCGACGAATCCCAGCGGACCCCCGAAATCCTCTGCTCGGAGGACGGCACGTCTCATTAATTATGAAACGTTCAATGAAATATCAGCTAAAGCGGCGCTAATGGAACCCATCGGGGGGGGGGCGGGGCTAAACTTGCCCGCTCCCCCGGAGGCGGGGCTAAACATCGCCGGGGACGGGGCAACCGAGGACGATCACGTGCAGCCGAAGGTGGGATTTAGAAATAAAAGATATAAGAACACCCAACGAGCCACGCCATTGAATGAAACACCTGTCAATCAACGATACAACCGCGAGATACAAACCGAACCGCCTTGAGCGGCGCCAAAAACTAGGTCGCCATCTTGAATTCTTCTCACGGAGTCTATATTGAACGAGCCACGTGATTGGATGAAACATCCGTCAATCAATGACACAACCTGGCGACATGAACCAAACCGCCTGGAGCCACTTCTATAGGTCGAATTCCAAATTGGCGAAAAACTACAAGTCGGCGATCGCTTCCTCCTCTCCGCGGGCGCTAGCGCAGCGCCGTTAGCCGCAGGTTATCGGAAAACACATCCCCGGAGCAAATTAGCTTTATAAAGCAACGGAGGCAACAGACATGAGAAGAGGATCCGCCCCCTGCTGATGAACAACGTTTTCCTGCAAATGGAGGAAGCATAACTATAAATTTGGACGCGGCGGGTCGATGCGGACCGGACGCGGCCCCGGTCCCGGGGAACGTATCCGGGGAAACCATTCAATAAGTCCAATCAGGGGCCGGGCGGCGGCCTCCTATTCATCTCCCATTACCTGCCGCGGGCCGGCGGCCATGTTTAGTGACAGATTCGGCCATTAAGGCTCGCGGTGATGTGTAGGAGCCGGCGATCGGACCGATTCCTCCCGGTGTTATTGCCGCAATCACAGCCGTTCATCAGCCGCGCCCCATTAGCCCGGACATGTTAGCGCGAGGGCAGACCCTTCCCCTCTTCCCCCTCGTCCCCTCGCGACAAAACACGCGCCGCGGAATTCATCGCTGCGCCGCCGGGATATATTTTTCACCTCATCTGGCTCAGATGACATCGTATTGATCGCCGACTCAAACTCCGGAGCAAACACCGAGGCGGCCGGCCGGAAACCTTCGGCGGCCCCCTGATTGTTTCTCGATGTCGCAGATTTAAGGAATCGTCTCTTGATCACTTGTTTCGCTAATTGCGAAATGATTATTTCGGGGCGTATTTTATCTCATCGATCGCTTTTCGGCTTGTCTTCAGGTGTGTTTGTGCTCACTTTTCGAGTAATTATTGGTTATTTTTAAAGGTTGTATTTTCTTACTTTCAGGAAACCGATAGTAGTGACATTCCAGCTAGCTTTGCAATCATTTGTTGCGTGTTTATGAATTTCAGGTGTTATTTTCTGCCCATCTGAATATTGAAGTCCTTTCTGCTTCCTGTTAGTCAACAATTTGCCATTTGAGGTGAATTCTCGCAGGGTCATTTTAGGGCATTTTACGGCCCGTTTTATTTTTTTTTCCCATCCCGCCAAACTCTTTTCTTTGAATATTTGTATTTTCAATCAAAACTGAATTAGCAACTCCCTATTTTTTCCTTTTTTTAAATTACATATGGACGATGACATACAAAATAATGTCGGTACACTTATAAGATCACCCAATATGATGCCCAAAAAATTCAATATTTAAATTGCACATTTTGTTCAATTTACACGATACCGAGTCGGCCGGCCACCGACCGGACCGCGGCTCCTTTCTTCACCTCAGACAAAGCCGGGTCGAGGAGGGGGAGTTCTGGGTCTGGTTCGAAAAGCAAGGACATGTTTAACGGTAATGTTCCCATTATGCGCGGCGGCGTCTCCGGAGACCCCCCCCACAAAGACGGGACCGCTCAATCATGACGGGAGGAATCCATGCCGGGATGAAATGGGTCATACTATACTTTAAATAAATATGATAATGAGGCAGACGTCCGCCGTCGCCGGGGGGGTTATTTGTGTTCGGCGCGAGGTAGACGGGAAAGAACGGGGGCGGGAGGGGGTTTGACTCCGCGGTACCACGGCTTATTATGGTCTGTGTGCGGAAATTAGGTTTTTTTTTTTGCGGGGAAAAAGCCAAACGGACGGCGGGTTTTGGTTTTTCTGGTTCGGCTCGTCGCTTTGAGTCATTCGAATGAATTCATCTTGGTTTTCAATCGTTTCTGTCATTTAGTCTTAAATTCTAAATGATCATGGAAAGGATTTTGGGGATGTTGTTGTCATTTATTGCTCCCTGATGGCATTTTTTTTAAAGGTTGCTGTTTTTTTATTTTTTTAAATCAATGCCATTTTTTGCTGTTTCTTTGACTTTTTTTTTCAATATTCAAAGGGTAACATCTTTTCTACATTTTTGCGGGTTGTTTTTTTTAACTTCCATATTTTAAGGTCATTTCTTTTTGCATCATCCGGGTGCTTCGGATTTGAAACTCATCCTGCAGTCTGGGAGCATTTTTGTCCATTACGGCCACGGCCATGTATTACTGTATCTATCATTAATAATGATCTAAAGAATTAAAATAATTAGAATCGGGGGTTCAGGTGAGCCCGCCATTTGTTCTCCTGTTTCTGGATTAAAAATCAAATGGCGCCGTTGCGTCCCGCGGTCCCCCCGAAGCCCCCGAAGATCTCAGATTAAGGGATTAGGACGTCGAGCGTTTGCTGTTGTGAGTCTTTCCAGGAGGTTTACGCTCACCTATTAAAACGCGCAACATTAGTCTCCAGTTACACATCAAATATTGATCGGTCATGCGATCCGCCTCCCCGCGCGCCCGCCGCCGTCCCTCCCCGACTCCGGCTGCCCGCCGTATATCAGCGAAACCGAATTATTCCACGTTTTTCAAACGTAATCCGATTCGGAGAGTCTGTTCCTCGACGTGAAAGGATTCCGGAAAAGGACGAAAACGGACGATGACGATGTTCAGAAGCTTTCAAACTTGTCTGGATTCGTAGAAAAGAAGAAAAACAGCGTCTTCCTCTCTCCCTCCTCATCTGCTTCATTCTTATCCGAAGATCGGCCGTCGATCCGACCACGACCGGGGGGAGCGGAGCTGAAACCGCAGATCTATACGGACGATCTCGCGTCTCGCCGCCATTAATTACGACACCAGACGGCCGGGGCGGACGCTCGAGGATGGAGAAGAGCGTCCGGCGGGGATCTGAACGCGACAGGGCTCTTACTGAGAAAATCTCCGTTGGAAACCGTTGCAGTGAAGCGAGACACAAACAGATGGCTGTGTGTGTGTGTGTGAGTGTGTGTGACCTGCTGTTTACAGGCCGGCTGGAAAACCGAATGAATGTTTCACGGCCGATCGGGACGCGGAAGAAAAAGACGACAGCGACTTCCCGCGGAATCGGTCTGCCGCTGTCAGCCGACGTCACCCGCGGACCGTTTTCTCGACGAGAGAAATATTTTCTGTCGCCGCCGAGACATTACCGGGAACTTTGGCGAGAAATTACGGACGAAACGGGAGGGACGCACCTTGTAATCAGACGGAAATTACCCTCTATTAGACACACATGCATATATAGTTATACACACGTCTACATTTGTGAGAAAATGACCTTAAAACGTAGCGGGAAAGTAAATCGATCGAGAAAATTTCAAAGAAACTGCCAAAACTTCACAGACTTTTAAGTGAGAAGGCGTCGACTCATGCAGCGAGGAAAAAAGGATCATTTAAAAAAAAGAATTCAAGGCCCAGAAGCTACAGAATTAGCTTGCAAGCCTGTCATCGATCGATCTATCAAGGGATCAATAAATCTTGGCCTGTATGTAAACTTTCCTGATCGATATTTCATCGGGCAAAGATCCGATGGCGTCAAGACAAACCTCACAAGAGAACGTCTGTTGACAAAAAGGTTGCAGAGACAAAGCCTTCTAGACTCATCGGCAAATAAAAGCACACACACACACACACACACACACACACACACACACACACACACATATATGAATGGTGACTTTCACTAAGGTCAGACCTTGAACTGTGTCCATCAAGGACATATGCGCACGCACACGGACACGCAGAGAGCCTGCCACACACACATGCGTGCACACACACACACCCACACACACACACACCAACTCACACACACACACATGCTGTACTTCTCCCGTGGTACTTTAAGGTACATCAAGCGAATGAGTACTTCTGATCATAGCATTCTCCCACGTGGCTAAGTTCAAGGCTGGTCCGGTGTGTGTGTGTGGGCGTGTGTGTGTGGGCGTGTGTGTGTGTGTGTGCGCGCGCATGCGTGTGGCAGGCTCTCTGATCAGATTTATTATGATACATATTCCCGCTGTTGAATTTAGTATTTTGATGTGTTAAAGGAAGGTTTTTAATAAACAGCCCTCTGATTGGTCCGATCACGCAGGAATACTTCCTGGTTGACGGCGGAGGTCAAGGTCCAGATCACAACTCTAAATTTGGCCTCATTTCTGGATCATTTCCTCGTAACCCCCGAACTAATTTCCATTAGAGTCTCAGTGATTCTCGGGCAATTATTTAGGTAATTAATCTTCTAATTGTTAAGGGTTTTTTTTTAATATCTGGGGGGGGTTTCTTCTATTTTAAACATTTTCTCAGAGTCTGGTGACTTGAATAATTAAGATAACACAACGCTGAAGCGGGATGGATCAGACCCGTATGACTGACAGCCAGGGAGAACAAACAGAAGCGTGTTTGAATTAGAACTGTCTAAATTGCTCCTTCGAAGCTGATTAACGTCTTTGCTCAGAATTCTCCTGTCCGAACCCTCAGGTGCTTTCACATCATCGCAGAATAAACCTGTCACTTTCTGCAAAGCTCCGGAGCGGCCTCTCGCAGATTCACGATGGCGTTGACGCTAAAGTACATTTTTGTTTCCCCCCCAGGACTATAAAAAACAATGAAAAAGTGTAATACACGCTCAAGTTGGATAGAGATGCACTGAATACGGATGAAATAATGTCGTTTTACAGAAGCGATGTCGATACTGTCGTATCAATCCCGCGAAAACCATCTTAATTCTCCTCGAGTGTAAACCGTGGCGTCTGGATCGTTTAATCCGGCTCGTCGTCGCGCAGGCGGAGCCGACACCCGGCATCCGACGCGCTCCGTCCTCGGGCTTATCTCGGTGAGGTGCGGCGCGGCCAGGTGGAGCGATAAACATAATTAAATTGACTTGGATTACACAAAACGGATCGGATCAGTCGGGGCGGCGAAGAAGCTAATCCAGTGCAATCCTCTCCACGGAGGCGCCGAGCGAGCGGACAAAGAAAGGGGGGGAAGAAGAGAAAGAAAACAAGATAAAGGGACCGGAGGGGGCGGCGCCGGTGTGGGGGAGGAGGAGTGAACGCTCCACCCGGATGCTAACGCTAACAGCATCGCAGAGCCGAGTTTAAGACGAGGATGAGGCCTTTATAGAAGAATCCAATTCAAATATGGTACTAAGACAAAATGACAACAAAATGAAAATGAAAATATCTTATTTTAACCATATTTAAATATTGTGTCTAGGAAAATTTTACAAAATACCCAGGAAATAACCAGAACATGAGCACAAAAATTCACAAAAACAACACTCCTGCATCAGCATCATGTACACTGCTCAAAAAAATAAAGGGAACACTTAAAAAACACATCCTAGGTCTAAATGAATGAAATATTCTTATGAAATACTTTGCTCTTTACACAATTGAATGTGCTGACAACAAAATCACACAAAAATGATCAATGGAAATCAATTGTATCAACCCATGGAGGTCTGGATTAGGAATCACACTCCAAATTAAAGTGTAAAAACCAACTCCAGGCTGATCCAACTTTGATGTAATGTCCTTAAAATAAGTCAAAATGAATCGGTGTTGCTTCCTGAGTGGACACTATGATTTCACACAAGTGTGATTGACTTGGAGTTACATTGTGTTGTTCAAGTGTTCCCTTTATTTTTTTGAGCAGTATATATACCTGTGCACTATCTAAATGACTTGTCTATTTACTTTTACTTTTACAAAAACCTGCACATACTCCGAGCAAAATTTCACTGTGCCTACATAATACAATTTAAAAAATCCTGATTCCTCCCCTATCCTCCTCCTCTCCTTCCTTTTCCTCTTCCAGCCCCCCAGATTGTATTTCCCCTTCTGTAAGTGACTTTGTTACAAATAACCTTTCCCCCCGAGTAAAAAAAGACTTTTAGTGTCTCCGCAGCCTCGCTAACCTCGCCGCCACCATCTTCGTCTCTCAGCCCCGAGGCAGAGGAGAGAAGCCAACATGGGGGGGGGGGGGGGGGTCTCTCTGTAATCCAGTGGAACCAGGAGTCTGCGGACGTTTGTCCGTTTCCGGCAGTCAAATAACAATTAAACCCACTGGGAATGAAGACTGACAGGGTTCCGTGCCGCCGTCATCAGGAACGACACTAATTATTATTATCATTACTATTACGACCGATGTGTGTACTTGCTTTTTTTTTTCCCCAGTCAGATGATAATTTGTGTTATTATCCTTGAAATCACCAATAAAGAATCTGAGCAATACAATTCCAAATAAGAATAAGAATAAGAAGAAGCAGGAGAACAATCACCATTATAACAAAAGCCATGATCACTGAAATATCCGAGTGACTTTTCAGGGACCGGGAGCTAACTGCTAATCGCTAACCGCTAACGTAACCAAAACATTTTCGTACCTTTATTGGCCAGTCGCTCGGACGTGAGGGACCGACATCGCCATGACAACAAGACGACTGTTTATAAGCGGTCTGGGAGCTAGCTTTACTAAGCATTTCCCGTGCTACATGTTAGCTTCCTCGCGTGTCAATTTCATAGCGGAATATTCAGATCCAAAGAACACTCCAGGAGAACCGCATAAAAAAAATTTAATCGCTAACAGCTTTTGAGACGCGAGAAAGAGATAATCATCCTAAGACACGGGATGTAAAAGTTCTGCTACCTTTGATCGAGCGAAGATGCTAAGCTACCTTTATCTACAACCTGACGCTAAAGATTACATATACGAATGCACGATCTGGTGAAACGGCCATAGCTGACTTTCCCGGAGGTGAGTTTCAGGAGCAGCTGGACTCTGTAACCTGAGCTGTGAAAACAGCGAGCGTGCTGCAGTGTCAGGACTCCAGCGGAGACAGCGGATCTCAGCTTTCACTCCCCTCCTGCAGCCTAAACAAGCAGAGCCTGCATTATTGAAGGCTCCTCGTCTGCCGTCTTTAATTGAGAGTCTCCACCAGCCGACGCTCCGGGCGGCCCGGCGGCCACGAGCGCCGCGGAGGGGAACCGCGTATCTTCCCGCCATTTGAAAAGCGAATGTAGCGTTTATACCGGGGAGCATGTCCGACATGGAAATTTGACAGTTTTAACATCGAGGCCCGAGGCAAGATTCGTGGCAGGTGGAGACGGAAGTGGCAGGAGCGCGAGGTCACGCCAATTCACTGTCCATTCATGGCTACTCTCATTTTTTATTTTTTATTATTATCGGAACACAACACATCATCGGAGGGTCAATGCTATTTTGCGGAAAACTTTTGACTGACTTTAGGGTCATTGTTTATTTTCCTGTTATTTTCTTGAATATTGCATTTAAATAAAATGACAATATTGACAAGAATGGGTCTGGAAAATAGAAAATAATACATAATAGCAGGCATAAACTACTAAATACCAGCTCCCTAATCACTCCTCTGATGTGCAATAATTAATCAGCCGTAACCATGACGACGGCTCCGGTGTTTGATTTACATGCCGATACGTGGCCGCCGCGCAGTAGAAATCCAGGGTTGACATTTAAACCGTGTTATCATGGATCTGGATGTGGCTCGGCGCGAGGCATCAGTGGCCGCCGTAACCCGTGACAACAGGCAGCGCCGGGTTTGTGGCTGAAAAACTGTGGCAAATTGTTTTCAGGTCATTTCATTCTGACTTTTTGAGTTTTTCAATGATTTTCAAGTCAAATCAAGCTGACTTTTTCAATGTATTGTTTGACCTTTTGAGGTATTTTTTTTTCCAATTTTAATTTAGAAATTTCTCTAAGATATTGTGGACTATTTTCTCGGTTTTAGGCCTTTTTCGTTTTTCTGCCAGGATGTCTGAGAGCCGGGCTGCTGGCAGCTCATGAGCTTTTTACCATAAAATTATTGTTGACGTTTGAGATTGTTCATTCATCAACTTTCGGAAGTAATGATTGTTTTTTTTTTTTTCCACCGAACTTGTTTTTTGATAATTTACAGCTGAATCGTTAAGTTTTGTGGTGGAAAAATATTTCATAATGTCTTGATCGTTTTCATGCCGTTGGATGACATGTATTTAATAATGAATGTTTAGTTTTTTGATGATTTTAACACAATTTACTGATTTTTAACTCATTCCAAGGACTTCAACAATGATTTCCAGGTTATTTCTCTTACTGTAAGAGCTCGACATTTAACCCCCCCCCCCCCCCTCGCCCCCGACTTCCAAAGATTCACCATTCCTGTTTCTTCCTCCAAAAAAAAAAAATTAAAAAAGACGACACCTCCCCGTCTGATGCCATGCCAGGGATTATTTTTGTTGACTTATGGGCTTCTGCTGCGGGAAGTGATGTCAGTGGAGGCACGGAGACTAAAAATACCCCGGCGCCGTGTGTTTGTAAGAAATTAAGGTCTCTCCCAAAACACAAAAAAAAAAAAAAACGTGGTCGATGAGACTCCAGTCGCCACGGCTCTGTACTTCGGGTATCTGGATCTTTTTCTCTCGAGTCGATTTTGTTGAAACCAAATCCATCATTATCTTTTGACTTGTAATATCTGGCTTTCTCTCCCCACTCATTTGGTTGCAGCTGTATTGAAAGACACATTTCAATTATATTCTGACATGATTATCATTTAATTGTGATTCTATTCAATTTGTTCTAAGTTTTTTTAATTACGGATTGTGATTTAACGTCCGACGATTCGTTCAAAATCTGAGCGGTTTTCCAGGGGCAACGGCGGGCAAGGGGCGGGGCTTAACCCGTCAAGGTCGTCTGTCAATCGCAGAGCCGCGATGGAGACAACCGACCGCGGACGCTCAAACCAATTCGGAGTCTTCATCGGATCAGCTAAAAAATGATCGATAAATCCGGAGCCGTGCTCGTATGCTCCTCGAGCGGGACGAACCACGAGCGGGATTAAACCACTGACACCTCGCGCAGATGTTCACGGGGTTTTATCTGGAGTGGCGCCTTCTGAAGTCTGCTGTCTGGCAATTACAGCTGCAGAATGTGTCCCTGTTGTCAAATATCCTCGCTAGGCCGTGGATCTTCCCTGCTTCCGTTCCAGAATCAGACACTGCGATGCATCTTGTTACGTTTTACCTTCAGACAGGAGTCATTGTCTGTTTCCATATTAGAATAATATTTCTGCAATTGGCAAGCTTTAAATAACGGCTCGAACTAATGGCCCGAGGGATAAGGGAGGAACACGGTTCGTTAATAAATGACTCTGGAAAAACTGATAAATCGTGGAGAGGTTACTTTGAAAAACAATGAAGAAATGACTTTCTCTAAAAAAACATGAAAATGACCGAGAGCAGAAGTACAAGTAGGAAAAGTAGTGTCGGGTGCTCGGCTGCCCTGTGGGTTCATTTCATTAAAATGACCCCTCTCCGTTCACCTGGGATAAAAACACATCATCGATCGGGGAGGGGATTACTTCCATATCTGGCTTTTTAAGAGAGAAATCATCTGATTCGTGCTGAAAATAAATATCAAGCTTTTCTTCCCGGTCTCTCTTTCCGGAATCCGGCCCCAAACCTCCGTCCCTCCCTCTCTCAGGGAACCACCTCAAATTAACTATAAAAAGGTATGATACGTGACATTAGGGCCGCTTCGGCTCCTTCGCCTCTCAGACGTCCCAACATTCCTCAGAAATGCAATTAATTTGACCAAGAACCTCATTTGCATGAATATAATTCAATCTGATTCTGTCAGAGGGGGAGTTCTCCTCTTTCTCTTCCTCCTCCTCCTCTTCTTCTTCTTCGATGGTAATAAAGTCTTAGAGGTGTTGAGAGGACGTGATTAATGGACTGAATCCACTCCCTTTATAAGGAAGGAATAATATATTTGGATTTTATGTGAGGAATTAAAAGGAGGACATTGATGAAGTAATTAAAGGACAGAATAATTAGCTAATGATACTTTCATTATCTTCTTTTTTTCCCCAACCGCTTTCAGGTCAGCGATCCAGAATAAGGATGGATTTAAAAACTGTGCAGATCCACGCGTTAAATAAATACATCCTCTCTGTCGCGATTTGCGGAGAGATGACGTCATCGCCGGTTGAAATGATTAAGCTTTTACAACATCACATTTTGTGTAAAAGTAAAACCTTTTTCCTTCCCCAGAAATACTGTTGCATCAGCAGCAAAAAGCGGAAAAGTACTTAAAAGAACTTCAAACAAGAGGAAAAAATTAAAATACAGCAATCAGGATTATGAAGAAAAATATGTAATAAAAGGTTATATTTCACCATTAATGCTGTGTCGGGAGGAAGTTCTTGCGCACCCCTTGAAAAATTGCTTCATTAGGACACCCTGAACGCCACGCAAGACACCCACCAAAGCTCCTGCAGCCGCGATGCAAACGCACACTCTAAGAAACCGGAACCTGCGTCAGGATCGCGTTTCCGTCGGCCTCGAACCAGCGACCTCCCCGCCGCCGCAGCGCCATCGCACACTCACCTTGACTCAGTGAGCACACCATGCTGAAGATTCATGCATTCATTGTCTATACTGCTCCTCCTGCACTCGGGGTCGGAGGGGGCTGGGGCCAAATCCTAGATGATAATATATTCTGAGAAATGATTGTTTTATTCACATAATAAGCAAGAGTGAGTCAGATATATTGTTTATTTATATCGTTCATTGATAGTTAATTTGTCATGTTGGTGGTGACTTAAAGTCATAATATAATATTTTCTGCTCTAAAATAGGGTGTGAATGCACTTTATCATTGTTAAGATTCATCAGCCAGAGTTCTTTGCCAGAGACCAATTTTGAGAACATTTCCTTTGAGAATTTTTATTTTCAAAAATCAAGGTTTAAAATCTGGGTGTTTTTTTTTTCCCCTGTATTTTCATGAATGTTTTAGTCTCTGTTATGGAAAAGATAATGAAAATATATGTTGAATTACATCAAACCCCCCCCCCCCCCCCCCCCCCACACACACACACACACACACACACAAACTTTCTGGTATTTTTTTGAAGTAAAATTGCAGGTTATTATCCAAAACATTTTTGAGGTCTTTTCTTCCATTTATGTAATTTTAAGTCCAGTCTTGGTTTTTAAAATAACATAATAAACATAATACATAATAATCATAATCAAAAAAGGGGGGGTGGCAACTCATTTATAAGTAATTGTGATGATATTTTTTTGATCATTTTGAATCACCTACAGGATGTTTGTTTTGCATATTCAGAAAAATCCCTGCTTGTTAATAGGAGCTTGCATGTTTGTGGGATTGTTTGATATTGATAACCGCTATGACTACAAATACACAACTCTTTGTTTTGGTATAGAAATGCAATCCACCTGAACTATATGGGTTTTTTTTCTTATTTATGGGCAGGTTAAACATTAAACCAACATTTACAGGCGATATCAGACGAACCTGGATATTTACTGTATCTCCTCTTCCACGTGTGTTCCAACCACGCGTGGAAAACAGGTCGTATGCTGGTTTGTTTGTTGTTGTTTTTTTTACTTCCGGGTCACGTCCAGACTCGTTCACAGTCAAAACAAACAATCAAGTTTAAGAATAATTGCACTGAATTGCACTTTTTGTAAGTCTGAATTTTTCACTTTTTGTAAGTCGCTTTGGATCAAAGCGCCTGCCAATATAATGTTATTTATTTATTTTTTTCCCCTGGGAAGAAAGTATTTCTGTGCTTGACAAAAAAAAAAAAAAAAACGAAAAATCGCCGCGGCACCTTTCGCGCCGACCAAACAGGAAGTCGAACCCTTTCAAAATAAAAGAAAAATGAAAACACTCAATCATAACTTCCGGCGGTCAAATTGTCCCTCCGCGGTAAACTTTGAATACAGCGGGGAGAGACGGAAACTAAGCCGAACTGCGGAGCGTATCAGCGGGAGGAGGTGGGTGGCGGCGGGGGTACGGAAGGAAGATGGAAGTGGGGGCGGGGGCTCACCTTGATCCAGTAGCCGCAAGGAGTGCTGAAAAGACGGATCCAGCGTGTCCTTCTCCGCCATGAGCTCCGGGAGGTACGTCTCGCTCCCCATCGCGTCGAGAAAAAAATATCGTCCAAAAAATATTTTTAAAAAAAGGAAAAAAAAAAAAATGAAAATAAAAATATAAAATAACTCCTTTAAATCACCTCCAAGCTGTTTTTTTTTTTTTTATTCAAAAAAATTCAAATGTTTGTGAATTAAAAAAAATAAAAGCTAACTGTCGCTCGCGCGCCCCGCCACCATATCCCCATCCCCTGAAACTAACTAACTAACAGGATTTTGTTTTTGTTTGTTTAGTTCTTTTGTTTGTTGTTATTTATTTATCTCCCATCCGGTGAAAGTCCGCAGAGCGTCCGCTTCCTCCTCCACCTCCTCCTCCGCCGCCGCCTCCTCCTCCTCCTCCGCCTCTGGCTCCTCAGTTGACCGGCTGCTGTCCGCCCGTACGCCGCCGCTGCTCCGCCGCTCCTCGGCCGCTCCTCCGCTTCCTCTTCCGCTCCCGCTCGCTGGGGACGGAGCAGCTTCTGAGGCTCGCGCGCCGGTGCTGCCGCTGATAAGGGGCGGGCGCGCGCGCGCAGCCACACGCAGCGAGGAAGAGGAGGAGGAGGAGGAACGACGAGAAGAGGAGGAGGAAGAAGAAGAGGAAGAAGAAGGAGGAAAAGAAGAAGAAGAAGAAGAAGAGGAGGAGAAGGAGAATGGAGAAGAAGAGGAATGAGAAGAAGAGGAGGAGGGAGAAGAGGAGGAGGAGGTGCGACGCGGCGGGAGCTGTCCGCGGTGCTGGTTTCCATCCGCCTCATTAGCATAGTCACCGGAGGCTAATATTAGCGATAGTGCTAATGGGAGCCCGGACAGAGCCAGGGGATTTTCAATGTTAAGTATTTTTTTGGAAATAATTATAATGATAATAATAATAATCATCATCATAATAATAATCTGAAGTTAGTCTCCAGTATCCCCCGTGACCCTGAGTGCAGGATAAGCAGCAGAAGATGGATGGATGGATAATCTTAAGTACTATTTTGAAAAAAATAAAAAGTAAAAAAAATAATAAGAATAATATTTTAAAGTATTATTTTGAAAATAATAATCATAATAATTATTATTATTATGATTATTATTGTTGCTGTTTCTGCTAACAGCTTTTGAGACGCGAGAAAGAGATAATCATCCTAAGACACGGGATGGAAAAGTTCTACCTTTGACCAAGCGAAGATTTTTTCAAGAAATATAGATAGTTAATTAATTATTAACTAATGTTATTAATTATTATCATAATAATTAGTATTAATATCTAATTATTTTTTTGGTAATAATGGTAATAAACTTAAGTTAGACTCCAGCATCCCCAGTGATAAGCAGCAGAAGCTGGATGGATAGATGGATGGATCTTAAGTATTATTTTTAAAACAAAATGAAATAATGATAATAAGAATAATAATAATCACCGCTATTATTATTATTATTATTATTGTTGTTGTTGTTGTTGTTGTTGTTGTTGTTGTTGTTGTTGTTGTTGTTGCCGTTGCTATCTAATGTATTTTTTGGAAAATAATAATAAAAATAATCTTACATATTATTTTGAAAATAATAGTCATAAAAATAATTATAATAATCTGACATATTATTTTGAAAATAACAATAATTCTAATCTAAAGTAAATTCTAATCTAAAGTAATATTAACAATAATAATAATAATCCAAAGTAAATTATAATATTTAGTTATAATAATAATACTAGCACTACTTATAATAATAATAATAGAGGTGGTACGGTGCCACAGTTGTTTTGTGCTTCAGCCTCCCACCATGAAGGATCCAGGTTCATTTCCGACAAGGGGACCTTTTCTATGTGTAGTTTGCATGTTCTCCCCGTGTCTGCGTGGGTTTCCTCATGGAGTGCAAAAGCACACAGCAGGTTAATCGGGAAACAAATTGAAAAATCCCCGTGAATGAGTGAGTGAATTGTTGATTGTCTGTGTATGTGGCCCTGTGATTAAATGGCGAACAGTCCAGGGTGTACCCCGTCTCTCCCCGCTTCAGCGTCTCCTGACACCCTGAGTGCAGGAAAGCGGCAGAAGCAGATAATAATAATTTCAAAAAAATTGTGAAGACTTATCCGCAGCAGGAAGGTATTTTTAAATGTTGAGGAATTTATAAAGATTCCCCCTAAAAACTGTTAAATTGATTTGTTTTTCATACTGCATTTATTTTTATTGTTCCTTTTTTATTTTGTTTTTTTCGACAAATCAATCTCCACTTTTTTTTATGTATTTATGCTATGAAAAAATTGATTTATTTATATTTATGTATTTGTTTTGGTACTTTTTTGCCCCTCCGGTGAAGACACTAAACTTCATTTCATTTCCTTGTACTTGTACACGCGCTATGACAATAAAGTTGAATCTAATCTAAAAAATGTAAAAATCTGTATAAAAAATGTATTTACTTATTTATTTATTAGTTTTGATTTTTCCAGTTACCAATTCTCAGCTTATTATTCTCTCTCAGGTCCAATTCTATTAATTTTCTGATTAACCTTTTCTTTATTTCTGCTTTTCAAATGCATCTTCACTTTCCTCCCAAAAGTGACTATTTCCAGTTGTATTAAAAGTATTTTGTCTCGTCACATCTCGATTTAGTTTTACACATTTTTAATTTATTACCCCCTCTTCCCCGCAGTTTCCCGCCGGTGCTGTATCAGGATCAGCCGACCCGCCGGATTTCACCACAGAACCGCCCTCCCCTCGGTCTCGACTCATTCAGACTATTGATCGCTTGTAATTGTTGCGACACCTTGTCAATAAATCCCAGGAAATCCGATCACCTTCCCCGAGGTCAACCCCGCCGCGTGTTTGTGAATAAATAAATAAAGACGCCCCAAAGCCCTGATTATTGTTATCACCCCTGGCAGGGATCCTATCCGGGGCCTCTCTGCTTTTTCCTTTTCTATCCGTTTATTCTTTTTTTTTCTTATTTATTCAACATGTAGAAAATATTCTGAAAAAATTACCTGATTCTGATTTGATTTTTTTTTTTCTTCTAATTTTACGCACATTTTTCATCTTCCTCCCAGGAACTTTATCTTCCGGTTGATAATTTGCATTTGTATGTGATTGTCTCTTTCCAAGATTTTCTTCCCCATTTATTTATTCAATCTCATTTCTTTTCACAAAATTTCACCCAATTTTCATTTTAATCCAAATTCTAATCTCACATGTTTGAAGCTAATCCTTGGGATATTCTTTGCTAATTGTTGTTGTCGTCGCTCCCCGTCAGGTAAGCATCCGCCGGCCCCGGGGCTTTCAAGGCACTCGGTTAAAGGAGGGAAAGTAATCGTCGTCGTTCCGAGCGTCTAACGCAGTCTGGACAGTCTCTCTCCAGGCGGAAGGCGTCTCCCGGTCCAGCCGTCCGCGGCGGCGGTCTCCCCGTGGGAGGATCCGAGGAGCGTGATTATCTCCCCGATGGCAAATTGGGTTCGGATCGGCGTCCGGGAGGAGCACAATGCCCGTGTTGTTTGTCGGAGAGCGTGAGGAGACGGCAGATAAGGACTCGGTCAATATTTGCGGGGGAAGCAGAGGAAGCCTCAGGTGGGCGGGAATCTGCGGGCCCATCAACGGCGCTTACATAACTCACTTTCTCCTCTTCTTCTTCTCCCTCCGTTCGATTCCAGAAACGGGGAGCCGCCAGCGAAGAGCAAGACGGCTTTATGTATATTTATCAGCGCCGTCTGGCTGCTGCGTGAACTCCTCGACGTGCCGCCGGTTGTTTTGCTTTTTATTTGCAGCCACTCTGGGCTTCTGTCTTTTTTATTTTTTATTTTTATTTCCCATATCCATATATTTGTGTGACTTTTATAGATTTGTGTCTGCTGAGAGAACCCCCGTCCTCACACACAGGCCGAGTAACTGCAGTCTTATTTATTTGTAAGTTTGTTTGTTTGTTTCCTTGTTAATTATTCACCCTTGGAAATATGGCCATATCAAGTGACTTTTTGATTTTATTTCATTTTATATTATTTGATTTATTTGTTGTTAATTATACATCCCTATTTTTAGAAATATCTTGATTTCAAGTGAATTTTTACCTTATTATATTTTAACTTCATTTTATTTATTCTATTTTACTTCATTTATTTATTTGAAATGTAGCAATTTCAAGTGACTTTTCACTTAACTTTAACTTTATTCTATTTTATTTTTTAAGAACACTGATTTGGGATTTTTTTTCTTTTCCTTTTCCCGACATTACTTCATGCCTATTTTTCTGCACATTTTAATTCTAATATCATTTTTTTGTGCTTGGTGGGGTAATGCAGTATTTTTTTTAAGGTCATCATATTCATTAATTTTTCCTATTTCTTGATTATTTTTTGGATAACATTTCAACCTCATTCTGAGTTGATTTTTTTTGGCTCATTTTTTACCTTATTTTTGCAAAAGCTCTCAACCACTTTGCTTCTTATTTGAGGTCAGATTTTGCTTATTTAGCGTCCGCCTCCCAGAGATGGTGTCTGTTGTGTTCCGGCTTTGAGCGACACCGTGGGCTTCGTCTCGGATGTTACAGTCCGAGGTCGTGTGTCTGTTTGTCCTCTTCGAAGGAAATGCTTCGAGCTTCAACGTGCGCTTCTTCCCGCGGGAATCCAGCCGTCTGTCCAGAGGACAGCGGTGTCACGCCGGCCCTCCGCTTATTTACGTAACGCGGCATCTTAACCACGTCGGAGATTTTTATTTATCCGTTTTCTCATGCGGGTTCTTCCCCCTCGGGCGCGGTGATTCAGCGCATTATGAATAAGCTTTACTTTTATAATCTCTACCAGAGACCATTAGAAACCAGCTCAAATGCACTAATCTCTTATTCAGGGGAGCCATTTATTTATAGATGCGTCGTCCATCTGTTGCTCGCCGTCTTCACAAACACAAAACCCTCACGTTGTCATTGATGTCGGAATCAAAGTTTCCGTCTGAAGCCGCCAGTTTTTCAAAGGGAATGGTGGATGTGACGGAGGTGCCGAGCGGGACGCGCCCGGAATAATCCCCTTTTATTTCCATGTGGGGCCGCGGAGGTGTAAACAAAGCCGGGACCAACACGGGGTCAGAGGACCTCCGCTTCACTCGGGTTTCATCCTCACTTGCTCACATCTGCACGCTCCGGATTTGATTATTCTTATTTAAATTTATTTCTGATATTTTGAGTTTATGTCAAGCGTCATAGCTTTTGATTTTGTGAATATTCAGACGATTACTATAATTGTTATTAATATTATTATTATTATCTTCAGGTAACCTTTCCTTACTTCCATCATTTCAGATTAATTTTATTCATTTTCAAGGGCCTCGACATTCTACTACTTCCTTTTTTTGCATAATTTAAAGTACACAAATATTCAGCTATTTTTCATATTATTCTCCTGACAATCTTGGCGTAATTTACTGTTTCCAGTTGTGGCCACTAGGGGGCGCAAATGTACACAACAACACTAACCATCACTTAGCATTCCTTCCTTTTTTATTCTATTTTTTCTGTTCTGTTATAATGTTTGACAACCCTGCGGATTCCTTTTCTTTTTTTAATTCACAGATTTTTGCCATCTAGTAATCCCTTCGCTGTGTTATATTGAGGGAAAAACGGGCAGATTCTTCTACGAGCCTTCGGACTACCTCCGTGACCTTTGACCTACTGCAGGTAACTTTAGTTTCTCCTTTCGTTTTCCAAACGAACATCTTTTTCCAAGTCCCGCGCGGAAACCCGAGATTCCATTCCGTCGTGGGGGGAGAATTTAAGATATTTCCACATAATCTCTTTCCCTCTTCCGCGTCTCCCTCCCTCCATCCATCCATCCCTCCATCCATCTATCCATCCATCCATCCATCCATCCATCCATCTCCCGCCCCATCAGTCATTATCTCTCCTCCGTCGAACCGAGGACTCGCTTCAGGAGGGACAACACTGCCTCCTGCTGCCCGTCGCCGGTCGCCCTGGAAATCGAGCCCCGCGGAAGGCGGCCCGTAAAGGTGCTTTTTGTTTTCTCCCGACACAAAGGAGGCGTGGGGGAAGGACGTCGGCCGCCACAAAACACCTTTAACTTTCTCTTGATTTTCTCTCCTCCTTCCCGAGGACTTTCCATGATCCCCGCCAGCAGCCTGACAGGCTCCGCCCGCCTCCTGTCCTCCGCTGTGATTTAAACTCAACCCCCTCCCTTTCTCAGGACATTGTTTTCCTCCCACAATGCCGCACTGTTTAACAAAAGCCTTCCTCGCGGCTGCCGCTAAATGATCGCTCACATCCATTAAATGGCCATTCAACAGAATTACATCGCCGGTGCCAATCAATCAGGTGCATTGATCCGGCACGGCGGGCTTTTGAAGTGCAGACTCTGGTCTCCTCTGCTGGAAGTGTTTGTGCAAAAGAAACCTAATGAGAAACTGTCAGCAGCGCACAGGTAAACAAATCAATGGCACCCAGCAGGCCAGCCAAGGTCGAGACCGCCGCACGCACACACACACACACACACACACACACACACACACACACACACACCTGTGCACTCACATATATACATGTGACTTCACACACACATACATACATATACTGTAGATACACTCACTGATGTACTGTATATACACGCAAGCATGTATACACACATATGCGCATTGTGAAAAAACACACGTTTTCTCTTCACATACAATATATGTTTACCTTCACACACACATATACTGTATATACACACATTGATGTACTGTATATACATGAAAGCATACATACACACACTTTTTCTGTATATACTCACACTTGTGCACTCACATACACATGTAGTTTCACACACACACATATAATGTGAATTCACAAATCGATGTACACACATTTACATACTGTATATACATGCAAGCATACACACACATACATTTTTAATACACGCGCACATTTTCTCTGCACTCACAGTGAACACACACACACACACACGCACACATAAACTAGTGCATTGTGAAAACACATATATTTTTTTCAAATGCACCAGTGCACTCACATATGCGGCTAGCTTCACACACACACATACACACACCTGTGCACTCACATACTGTATATATATATATATATATATATATATATATATGCATGTAACTCCATACATACATACAACATACTGTATATACACTCACTGATGTACTGTATATACATGCAAGTATACATACGCACACCCTTTTTCTGTATATACTCAAACTTGTGCACTCACATATACATGAATTTTCACACACACACACACACACACACACACACACACATACACACACACACACACACACACACACACACACACACACAAACCGTAAATTAACACATCGATGTACTGTATATGCATGCAAGCATACACACACATGCATTTTTAATACACGCGCACATTTTCTCTACACTCACAGTGAACACACACACAAACACACACACATAAACTAGTGCATTGTGAAAACACTGATGTTTTCTTTAGATACACTAGTGCACTCACATGTGCATGTAGCTTCACACACACACACACACACACACACACACACAAACACACTATATATACACACACTGATATACTGAATATACATGCAGGAATGCACACACACATACTTGCTCTATGAAAACACATTTTCTCTGAATACTCACACCTGTGCAAGTGCACATTCATGTACATGTACCTTCACACACACACACACATACACACACACACACACGCATACACACACATATACTGTAAAAACACATG
Organism: Fistularia commersonii; assembly: GCF_037954325.1. Classification (NCBI taxonomy): domain Eukaryota; kingdom Metazoa; phylum Chordata; class Actinopteri; order Syngnathiformes; family Fistulariidae; genus Fistularia; species Fistularia commersonii. The sequence goes on from NC_141307.1 coordinate 3,380,950, forward strand.
CATGCATGCATGCATGCATGCATACAGACACATATGTTTAGACACATATGTTTTCTCTATATGCTCATACCTGTACACTCATGTACATACAAGTAGCTTCACGCACACACACACACGCACACACAGACGCGCACACACACACACCCACACACACACACACACACACACACACACACACACACACACACACACACACACAAAACGCAGATGCTATTTGTGTGTCGTACTCACTTTGGCCACTAGTTTTTCTTTTCTTGTCTGTCTCTTCATTTGTTTTGTTTATATATAATTTATTAGATTAAAATGTTGATTTATCACGAGATATTGAAAATAATAGCCTTCAGCCACTGGAGAAAAAGTTTTTTTTTGCAGGTTATTGCAGTTTAATACATTTTATTTATTTATTGCCGATCTTTTTTTTGTTTATAAAGAACAACATCCATCTCTTTCCTGGACAGTATTTTGAATAGCAATGTTTTTTCAGGACAGCAGTAGTATAAAGTAATTTTTTGGGGGTATTTTTTGTGTTGATCTATCTCTTCATATCCCTGATGCTGCTGGTTTTCAAACCCATCCATGCAAAGAATCCGCGTACAACCTTATTTGTTTGTTTGTTTGTTTTCCCATTCATCTTCAATAATTGACCCTTAACGATAAAACTCATCACAAATCAATAAATGTCGTTTATCCTCACATCGGGATGGAAACAGCACCCCCCCCCCCCACACACACACACACACAAACGCGCACACACACACATCCCGGCTGTGGGTGTTGTTTACATTTGCGGTGTGGGATAATGGAGCTGCGGCCGGAGGCGCCGGGTCAGCGGCGCTAATTATTCGTCGGGAAGTGGCTGATTTCATTTCCCATCATTAGCCACGCGGCGAGATTAAGCAGCGTGATGCCTCAAGGGTTGAGGGATCTCTGCATCTCCATGAAGCCTCTCTCTCACTGAGTCCCGTCCTGGTTGACGGTTCGATTCCCATCTCCATGCCCAAAAAAATCCCCCGGGGCCGACACCTCCGGTTGCTCCAGTTAGCGCCTTGCACGGCGGGTCTGCTGTGATCATGTGTGATGAGCATGTTAGCAAGGCGCTAACAAGCAAGGGGCTAACAAGTCGGAGCAAGTCTGGGTCCGGTGTCACCCCCGAGGGCACGTTGCCGTGCCGACAGGAGGAGTCGGGGAATCATACCTCCCTTTATTCACATTCTCCGTTCAGATTTTTTTTTTTTTAATCGTTTCTGGAAACGATCACAGCGCCGCTGTTTATCCGATATTAGAAAGCCCCTCTCGCCACCTTTGCACCAGAGGGGCCTCCGTGCATTTCGTGTTTTCATTTTGAACAAAAATGATAATTCTGTACTTCTCACATCACGGGAAAATACGACGAGTGTTTTCCACCTCCCCTCGTTGGAGCCGTAAATGCATCGTCTACATGGGGGTGCAAAAGAAAGTCACTCCAATAGCACTTGCGTTTTGTAAAATTCCACTTTTACAATGTTCCCGTTCAATATGTATGAGTAATATGTGTGATAAATTAGTTACAGAATCTAATGAAGCAGTAGAAACGTGTCATCCATGCCCGCTGATGAAATCAGCGAGAGGCTGGAGGAGAAGACCCACAAAAATATAATAAAATAAAAAATAAAAAAACGCTCTGTGGGGATGTGAGAGGGGAAAAGAAAAAAAAAAAAAAAAAAACTGCGACTGCAAAAATTCTCCATCTCTCTTCTCAGAACGCCGTCCCTGCTCTGCCTCATCAGCCGCGGTGAGGAGCGCGGAAAGTGCCTCGTTTTCACTTTCGGGGGGTGAGATGTGCAACTGCACACCGTCCCCCGCCACCCCGCCACCCCGCCACCCGCTCGCTCTCCGAAGTTTGATTTATAGGCACAAACTTGAAAATAATTTTTGCTCCTCTTTCAGAAAGCGCGGGGAAGAAATACCGCAGTGGCGACGGCGACGGCGCGCAAACGGCGGTTTGCCCCGGGGGCGGGTCGAGGAGGGCGAGCGCGTTGACGGGAAGGTCAGGCCTTCGATTCTTCCGCCCTCGTCAATATCCGTGAAACAGATCTGGTGATGATGAGGAGTCACTTCCTGTAAGCGTGAGCGTGGGGGGGGGGGGGGACATCTAGATAACCTTTATCTAAACTCGGCGCGTCCGAGTCCGTGCGCGGTCACGCACACGTACCGGGTCCGGGTGCCTCCGGGAGGGAAGGCGAGGAGGACGGTGACGAGCTGTCAGTCAGCTGTCAATCAGCAGAGGTCAAAGGTCAAACTAACAACTTTAACTTATTGTTTTGTTTGAATTTAATTTTGCTATTTTTATTCTAATTTTCTGCTCTTTTTCTGGAAATGTCATGAGGGCAGTTTGAGGGCTTTCAGATAATTTCTGGCAAAAAAGTAAATAGTCCGGAGAAAACCCCCTTTTTTTTTTTTTTTTCTTTTTTTTTTTTGCACATTTCACATGCACAATCCCTTTTGAATTTTTAACCACAGTTTCACTGATTTTTTTTTATTTGGTTTGAAATGGCCATTATCATTTCAGCTGTGGCCCCTTTATTTTGAAATTAAAAAAAGGCATATCAACAAAGAATTATCAATATACTAGCAAACAATTTTGTTTTCAAATGTACATTTTTTCCAGGGATTTGGTGAGCTTGAGAAATGAGTGGTGATAATGGTCTGTATAGCAAAAATTAAATACATACATATATATATGTGTGCGTGTGTGTGCGTGTGTGTGTTTTTCTTTTCAAATATAAAAATATAAAATCCATATATTTATATACATAATTCAGCTTATGTGTATTAGCAACCACCGTGAGGGTGCAAATGATTAATGTCACACCAAGATTTTACTTTTGCATGTTTCCCCTTGTGAAGCAGTATGAAGCATAAATGCGCACACACACACACACACGCACACCCTGATTCGAAGAGAAATATTGGCACAGTTATGGACACCAGGCTTTCCTGAACAAATCTCCCTGAAGCCAGAATCAGATAAAGGTCCTTTGAGCAAACGCTGTTTCACCAGCATCTAAACTGCGATGTGACGTCGCAACGAACCCGGACCCGTTGAATTCTCACAAACGCGGGCGTCAGATTTACGAAAACGCGACAGAGCCCGGGAATGCACCGCAGTGTGACGCCGTCTGCGGAGCGCCGACACACACACCATATAGAGACGTGCAACCATTCACACTTGACTAGAATTCGGGGTCTCCTATGAACCTCCTGCAACCCCACGAAAACACGACTGGAACACGGAGACGCCACGCGGAGAGGCCCCGCTTTCGGAATCCAATCGGGGATTCTACTTCTCACCGATATCTCTCATTGATCGGCGCCGTTACCGGTAACTTCTCCGTGCGTGTGGAAGCTCCTCGGAACCGGACGCCGCCCGTCCCGTCTGATGACCGTCACGGTGACAGACTGACGACCGTCTGTCACCGAGGGTCCGCCGGGTCTTTGTTTTTGTTCCTGTCATGAACCAGAGCCCGCGATATCCATTACCCCTGTCCTCTACAACCTCTGAGTGTGTGTGTGTGTGTGTGTGTGTGTGTGTGTGTGTGTGGGTGGGCGAGGTCCCGTGTTCCCACGTGAGAGGACATGGCTCCGGCGCGAGGCGGCACATCCCTCTCTGTCTCCGCCGAGGCCCTGGCGGGACCTCTTAGGTGACGGCGTCACTGGAGCTCGGGTTGGAGGGCTTCCTCCCTCCCGCCGCCCCTCTTCCTTCCCCCGCTCGATGGACATTGATCCCCCCCAGAAGCGACACGGCGTCCCAGGGAGGGGTAAGAGGATCCACCCCGTTGCCTCCAACAATCATCCGGCCCCCGCGGGGACGGGCCGCGGTAAATTAATAGCGCGCCGGCGGTGACTGGATATTGTTAATGTATTTGCTATTGATGGAGTGAGATAACATGAGTAGCTTCAGCTTTACTTAACACAAAACATAAATCCTCCCCCGGCCAGGACGGAGGGGGGGGGGGGGCAGGACTTCCGGCTCGGAGGTTGAGCTCCGACACGCCGGGATCTGAATCGAGGGGATAGAAGTCAGGAGGGGGCGGGAAACCGAAATAAAAACGCGTCGCGTTTGCGATGGCGGCGCAGGGAGCGCGCGGAGAGAGCGCTTTTTCCAGGTGGCGTGATAAGCTAAGATAAACTTTATAGATCCCCATGGGGGAAATTCGTTTGTCGCAGCAGCGTAACAGTTATAATGTCAATAAATATGAATATAAATATAAACACAGGGACAATTAGAAGATAGCGAAAGACATCCACAAATAAATAGACAGCAGAGAGAGAAATAACAACTTCAAGGATAAGAATGGATGAGAATTTTCATCTCAAAAACATGCAGAATAAAATAGAATAGAATGCGACTTAAATCGGCAGCAGAGGAAGTTATTTCATAAATATAATATATTTTAAAAAGTGGCGTGCAAAGTATAAGAATGAGATATAACTTGTGCAAAATAAAAGACCGTCTGTGTGTGTGTGTGTGTGTGTGTGTGTTCAACCTTATCGTGAAACATTTCCCCATCGTGCTCGTCGAGAGGATCCTCCAATGGAAGCATAAACAGGAAGCTGGTGAACAGCGACAGGAAGTGAAGCGGCGTTGCCATGGTTGCAGAGCATCATGTGACCTGGGAATCGGGAACGTTAAGCAATTTTATCATTTCTGATTACGGCCGGAGTTAAATGCTACATTAGCGGAGAAACGAACCGACAAACAAAACAGCAGGCGTGAGGAGGACCGAGATGAAGCCTCTGCAAAAGTTCATTTTGACAAACAAGACGAAAATAAGATACTGAAGGAGAAAACTTTTCGGGTCTCTGGGTCTCCACTTGCCGAGCGCCTGATTGCGTCGCCTGAGGAGCTTAGAAAAAGAAAAAAAGAGGTGTGAATAAGCAGGGCGAGCAGCACAGATTCTGTCGGGACATTAAAATATATGATTAAAATATGTCCTAGATATCAATTTTTAAATCAGCGTATTTGCTTTGAGTCGCACTCAATTTGTCCAACTTGAGTATGAATATGAATGTTTTTAATAATTGATTGATTAAATTTATACTTGTTTCTCTCTGTAATTCATTCTTATATTACGTATATTTCAATGTAATAATTTGATTTTTTAATATAAATATAAATATGTTAATCAATTCTATTATTGTCAAACCAAAATGATAACTTTTAATATTTTACTTTAATCTTTGTAAGGGGGCGCATAAAAGGCTTTTACAAGCGCTAACAGTTACATGCTAATAGCGGACGCGATACAGTAATAACGTTAATGTCCATAAAAGAATTAACAATGATACACGCCCTGCAAGATCAACCACGCTTGGTTGTCGTAGCTCATTCCTGCGACTTATTTCCTGTTTTCATTGGCCACTTCCTGTTTATCCGCCGTCTCTTCCCGCCGCCGCCGTCGTCAACATCCAGATCCACACAGCTGTGACGCTTTTAAAATAAGATGGCAACTTTAATAAATGAATGAAAATACAAAAACAAGGAATCCAATTTTTCCAGCCAAAAGAGTGGCTTTTCGAATGCGAGACGTCGCACGTGTTCGGGGGACGGCGGCGAACACACACCTCGCTGTCGCTTATCAAGCGGTTCACATCTCGCCGAACATAAAAAAACAAATAAATAAAATGGGTCGGGGTTGAGTTGGGGGGGCGTTCCACTCGGCTGCGCAGAGAAAATCAGTCTGATAATAGCTGTGGGCCACTTCAGACGGGGGGGAATCAATTCTCCTGGTTCGGTTATAGATGGATTTTCATCGGCTGCTCTTTTCATAAGAAATAACGTAGATATGTCGTATGAATTATTAAGAATGGTGGAGCGGCTGAGCTGAGGTCACCGCGCTCCTCGGAAACCAATTGAATCCATATTCCGGGGATAATTTTTATACGGGGCGATGGTTAGGGGGGGAGTGGGGGGGTTGGAGGGATATGCTGATCTTGCTTTATTTCTGGCGTGGAAATTGGTTGCTTAGAGAGTAATCCACCGCGGCTCCGTGTGTTCGGAATGTTAAATGCTGAGTAAATGTCCCGTAATCCATCACGGGGTTGGTTGGGGGCGGGAGGGTTTTTCGGCGGCGAGAGCAGGCGGACGCAGCCCGACCTCGCGCGGGGGAGCCTGAGAAAAGCAGCCGGTTGAAGCGGAAACTTGAAAACCTCACGCGGTGCTATTTCTTCCTTTGAGCAAGGCAGCGGGAATCAGGAGCTTCGCATTTCGGGTTGTATCTTTTAAAAACTCGTAAACGCCTGGTGTACGCTTGAAGGAAAACACACATGCTTACATTTCCAGATAAACTCCAGTGCAAAACTAAATATCTTTGCGTGATTGACTCTCAAGTAAGTATTACTAAAATACTGCATCCCTTAAAAACCTACTGGACTCAGCTTCACAGGTGTGTTTAGCGCCCTCTAGTGGCCACAATGGCGAATTACACCACTTGTGAAAACACTGTGCGGACACTCTGAACTTTTATTGTTTGAATATACACTGCTCAAAAAAATAAAGGGAACACTTAAAAAACACATCCTAGATCTAAATGAATGAAATATTCTTATGAAATACTTTGCTCTTTACACAGTTGAATGTGCTGACAACAAAATCACACCAAAATGATCAATGGAAATCAATTGTATCAACCCATGGAGGTCTGGATTAGGAATCACACTCAAAATTAAAGTGTAAAAACAAACTCCAGGCTGATCCAACTTCGATGTAATGTCCTTAAAACAAGTCAAAATGAATCTGTGTTGCTTCCTGAGTGAACACTATGATTTCACAGAAGTGTGATTGACTTGGAGTTACATTGTGTTGTTCAAGTGTTCCCTTTATTTTTTTAAGCAGTATATTTACGTTTCATCAACTAAATGTGGCTTGCGTGCAAATCTGAGATGACATCAGCCACGTGGCCAAGCTGTGACGCTGAGGAGCGGGAAGTGTTTATTATGACGCTCCTTGGAGTTCTTTGAGGATTTAACAGGTTGGATGTATTTCTACAAAAGTAAGGCGGGCAGAAAAATTAAAATGACAGAGTTTCACGTGGTGCTAAATGTACCTCAGTCCAGTCCAAGTTAAGGCCCGTCTCTGGGCCAACGATAACCAGAATTGACTCCAGCCCCCAATGACCCAGTGTGCAGGATAAGCGCTGTAGAAGATCAATTAATTCATGTTGAAATCTTCTTGTTGTGGCAACCAGACTTTAATTTCTTCACTTGAAGACATTTCATCCCTCATCCAAGGGGCTTCTTCAGTTCTAACCACCTGAGGGGAGCTTCCTAATATAACCGCCAGGGTTTTGGCTTGTTATGTAAACGTCAGGGTTGATGGGCAGAAACTAGGACTACGGGGGTTGTTGTGCTAAAGCGGGTGTCGTTCGTTGGGACAAAAGATTAACTTTTGTGGGATTACCTGGGTTGGAATGTGAAAAGATGAAGCTAAACAAAGGAGGCAAACCTGTTGGATCCCACCAACTGCGGCTCATGTGGACGTTAGCGGGGGCTGCTTCTGATGGTGGATCTTTCCCGGTTGTTTGGAGGGTGCAGAAGGTCCCGGTCCTGAGGTGTCTCTCCTGTTTTGGGCCATCTGTTTGTGCAGAGGTTGTTTCTTCTCTCCAATGTGGACGTCGTCACAATCCTCAGCGCGGTTGACGGCAAACACACATTCTTGATCTTCTTCCTGGGTGTTTGGTCCTTGTGGTGCACCAGTTTTTGCCTTTTGTGTGAAATGTACCGGTATACGGTGTTTGTTGAACACCCTTCGGAGTTTCTCAAGAAACACCAGCAACGCACGGTATGACGATGTTCTTTTGTTTGTTGTCGTCCTCCTGTTCCTTCTTCCTGCGTCTGCCGGTTTCGGATTTGCGGATGGGTAGCCGCAGGATCTCAAGGCGTTGGACGTCGGTGTTGCTGCCTTCGGCGCTTGACGGGATGTTCTTGGCCCGTTGGTGTAGAGTTCTGATTTCCGCCAGTTTGTGCTCAACAGGGCGGTGTGGTTGCTGTCCTGTAAATCTTGACGTCCAGGTTTCTGTCCTGTTGGATGTGAACGCAACGGTCCAAGAAGGGGAGACGGTTGATGCGGGCGTCACTGATTTATCCTTGTTGTTATCATTCTGTTATCTATTTTTACCCTCGTTGTTGTCATTGTGGCTATCGATTTTATCCTTGTTGTTGTTGTCATTCTGTTATCTATTTTTAGCCTTGCTGTAGTTGTTGTCGCTTGTTTCTTCTATTTAGATTCATATTTATTGAAATTGTTATTGTTGTGCTGCTGTGACAAACAAATTTCCCCTTTGGGAATCAATCTATCTTATCTTATTTATTGGTAGTTTGCGGTTCAATCCTGATTCTTTCAAGTCAAAACATCCTTTTTTTTTTCTCCGAGCTTCTACGTGACATACGAATGCGTGCAAAGTTATTGGAAAACTAATAAATGCAGATGGGCTGTTTAAACTGACGAAAGTGATTATCGTGATGTGTGTGTGTGTGAGCTACTAATTTGCCCAAGCAATTCATTCTAATGAATTAATGCATCATTTATCAAAAATGTCAACACGCCTCACCTGTCAGTGTTTGAACATGGATGTTTAAATAAAACTCTACGCGCAGGAAAGAGTCGGGGAGACATAATTAGCACAGGCCCGTTCTGAGCGGAGGGTTCTGTGACGGTTCTGTGACGGTTCTGTGACGGTTCTGTGAAGGGTCCCGACGGACCAGATAACCCTCTCAGAGTGACTACTGACGTGGAGTGTCAGCAGGAGAGTACGGCTCGCCGCGTTTACACTCCTGCTGGATAATAACATATTACAGCTGATAAACAACTCACAGCATGAAGTGGGACTTGCTGGTAATTACAGTTATTTGTTATACTGCTATTACCAATCGCCTGAATGGAAGCCAAAGAGACTCCCTTCAAAGTAAACAGCTTTCACCTGCACATGTTGACGCCTGCGTTAGAAAAGAGAAACATGGCGGAATATACAAATTCGATTATTTGATCGATTTCATCGAGCCGCTAAGATATGATGACGACAATACCGGGTCATTCAACGTGCACGGCACCTGCTTTCAGGAAGATATACTTACTTTATTGATTTCCATAGGGGAAATTCTTCTGTCACAGCAGCGCAACAATGACAGTATCAATATTAAAATATAAATAAAAGGGAGAAAATTGAAAAATGGCAAAAGACAGTCACAAAAAATAGATAGCAAAACATCAAGGACAAAAAAAAAAAATCAAAAACTATCCAAAAAACTAATTTCAATTAAGTTCATTACTTTATTTTACTTTATCTGTTCAATAATTCTTATCGATAAAGCGACCCCACCTTTAACTACTGGACTGTATGCTCATAACAGGGTGTTTGTCTTTCGTGTCTCAACTGCAGGTTGTCCTAGAAGTGGTGGTATTTTGTATTAGCGGGGGGGGGGGTGTAGTAGCTGTAGTCCTCATTGTAGAAGCAGCAGCTTGTAATATTTGTGATTGTAGTGGCAGAGATGGAGGTAGTTGTGTATGTTTACAATAGGGATGCTCACAGTAGTACTACTAGAAGCATTGACAGTAGCCCTGTGGTAGTAAGAGTCGCAGAAGTAGCACTAGTGGCGATTAATATTAGTGCAGTTATATGCAAAACAAAGTAGGCTAAGATATATATATTTTTTTTTATTTTTTTTATTTACAAAGTGTGTGTTTATTTCCTGCGGCCCGCCGTGTAAATGTCAGGTGCAGAACGGAGGTGCGGTGCGTCCGGGCCGGCGGTGGGCGGGGCTTCGTTGCCATGACAATGACGTCAATGTTGGTGTCGAGTAACCAAAGGTCAAAATAAAGACAAGTGAATGGAAATGGAAGGGACCGGAGGACCGTGCTGCCCGGGGGGGTTGGACTGGACGCCGCGACAGCCGGAAAGCGAGTGAAACTTGACGGGGGATCCGCCGCGGGTCAGCCGTCGAGGCCGGGCCGGCACGGCGCGGGATCGTCCGCGTTCTCCCCCGGCGAGGAGACGTCAAACAGCAGAAGGTTAGGGTCACAGGCAAGCTAACCGCTGCTGCTAGCCGCACGGCTAGCCTAGCCTAGCCTAGGTCGTTGGGTAACACAAGCTAACAGTTTCTATATGGAATCGCTAGCCGCGGCCGGTTTTCCACACCATACAAAGTTACTTTCGAAAGCCCGCTAGCCTCGGCGGTCCGCCCGGGGCGGTTGCCGCGGCTCGCCCGAGACTCAGCGGCTCTTTTAAGTTAGCTCCTCTCGGTGTCGCGGTCCGGACGGGACACACGAACCGGCCTCGATGAGTTGAACTGTGTTCCTCGGCTGTACGTTAACTTCTCTACCGTTTTCGCCGCCCGTTGCCATTAAATGCCGGAAAAGCTGCTACCGTGTGACGTAACAAGCTAGCTGTTGCTAGCTGTCCTCCAGCGGGTCCGGGCTAGCTAAAGTTCTCCCGGCTTGACCTGAGACTCAAGGATCAGACATGCTACATGCTACATGCTACAACCTCCACACACCAAACACACACCAAGTGATGGCAAACGACACCTTTGTTTGTTTTAATTAAACTCAAACATTTGCAGTCCTTTTAGTTTTCGTAGAAACACATCACTACTTCCTTATCGTAAGCTCTCTTGTTTTACTTTCCCTGGATATGTATTTGAATAGATACACTGTTTTAACGTTATTATTTGATCTTGGGATCTCTTCCTCTCTCGTTTATGTTTACTGTTAAATTGAAGTCCTGTTTGTATATTTATGCTTGTTGTCACAGCAGGCTCTCATGTTTTTTTTTCTTTTTCTGCCTCTGGCGTTTCCTCCCATAGAATGCTCAGTTCCTCTTTTTTGTGGTGTTTTTATTGATATTGATTTGTGTGTGTGTGTGTGATGACGCACTGTTGGCCGTTTCCATTTTAATACACAAAGCACTTAGTTTTGACATTTTATTCCTGCTCTGTGAATAATCTCTCCTCACAGCAGCGTCTTTAAAAGGCAAGTAAGAGGGCAGACTAACTTTTCCCTTCCTTTTTACCATGTTTTATAGGAATCCTGAGACGCAACGACCGTTTATTACGTCCAGACGTCACGGAGGCAGCCAACGTACGTGGTCTGAGGCTGTAAACATCCCCGACTGGAAGCTGTACATCTGCAGAGCTTTCAGTCTGATGTTTGCTGCCTCCGGCTTCGTCCAACTCCGCGCAGGCCGACCCCGTGTCGGCTTCACGTCTTCACAGCGGGAGAACCACGCCGGCCCCGTGTTTTGGTAACTGCTTTCTGAGTTGTTCCGTTCCAGTTCATGTAAACATCCTACACTCAGCTGGGGTCCGTCGCAGCAGTGGCTGAGAGAAGGTTGTTTACTTGGACCGGTTGGACGTGACACGGACATCAAGAGAGGCGAGTGCCTGAGGTCACCTCAAGGTTGTACGCGTTCCCGTCCCCCCGATGCGAGACGTGGTTTGAAAAAAATAAAATTTTTCCCTCAGCGGCCTGTCAGACTTATAGCTGCATCCTCTCACTTATAGCTTCTGAAGCCCGCGCATTTTCTATGAATTCAAATTCACCCTTCTGTGTTCTGTAAGTTACTTTGGAATCTCACATCAAGCACAGACTGCAGCTCGCTTTTGTTTTGAGTTTCTTTGAATACAACATTTTCAAGTAGCATTATAATATAAATGGTGTGTGTTAAAAGTGTTCTGTGATCTTGAAATGAATAAAAAAATGAGCTTATTTGACAGTTGTTGTTTGTTCTCTGCGGCATGAAGGGGTTAAAGTACACAGAAGGCCACATGCACTCCCACCATAAAAATAAATAACAATAAAAACAGTCTGCTCTGATAAGGCGGGCGCTGGTACCGTCACACACTCGTGCTCCTGTTGCCTGTGTGTGAGTGTGTGTGTTTTACCTCGAGGCCAGGCTGGAGGAGCATCATCATCACACACTGAGCCCCGTTGTGTGATGGCGCTGCGTGTTTGTTCTGGCACGAAAAGCACGCGGGCTGGCTTCAAGACGAGCGCTCGTCTGGCGGATGGTCCACTCCTCGTCTGCAGGGGGCGTCCTGCCGCAACACAGCAAACACAGGCAGCATCATTACTTTTCCATCAGCAGCCGTTGACAGATAGTGAAAGTAACATTTACTCGATTGGACCCAGTAAGATACCCGCTTTTAGGTTTTGCATTTCCTGTCCCTGGATTCCTTTTTTCAAAAAAAAAAAAATGTACACAAACAGCATTAAATAAAATCAAGATCGGGGATGCACGTTCCATTTATTGGTTAATTCTTTTTCTATGAAAACGGAAACACACACACAGGATTGTCGATAAAAAATACACTTTAATCCTCTCGGTCTTATTTAAACTTGTGTTTAATCCCTGTTTAACCTGCTCTGACCTTCTGACCTTTACTAATCGATTTGAATTTGGTGAACGTTGGAGTTTCTGCACCTACACAAGTTTGCCACTAGAGGTCAGGCTGGTGCTTCCAGAGAAAAAGCTCAAAATCAGAAAAACTTAATTTGTCCCTGAGGGGCAATTTGGAGGCACATGGGGTAGCAGCATCAAAATTGTGAGCGTCAAGAATAAAATAAAATCAGAAATAGAATTATATACTGCTCAAAAAAATAAAGGGAACACTTGGAGTTACATGGTGTTTAAGTGTTCCCTTTATTTTTTCGCACCGTATATGTATATATACATATACACTGCTCCAGAAAATAAAGGGAACACTAAAATTACACATCCTGGATTTGAATGAATGAAATATTCTTATTAAATATTTTGTTTTTTACATAGTTGAATGCGCTGACAGCAAAATAACACAAAAATGATCGCCGAAAATCAAATGTATGAACCCATGGAGGTCTGGATTCGGAGTCAAACTGAAAATGAAAGTGTAAAAACACACTCCGGGCTGATCCAACGTTGACATAATGTCCTAAAAACAAGTCAAAATGAATCCGTGTCGCTTCCTAAGTGGAAACTGTGATTTCACACAAGTGTGATTGAGTTACTTTGTGTTGTTTAAGTATTCTCATTATTTTCTTTTAGAGCAGTATATATGAATAAATCACTGGTCAAAACTGTGCAAATTGTAGATCCGCTCATTCCGCCTTTATTTAATAAATGTATCATGAGCGACGTTAGACTCCGCGGGGGGTGGTTGGCGTGGCGACGAGGGGTCTGCAGGGTTGCAGGGAATTGAGGAGTTTGACGGCGAGCTAAAGGATCTGCAAGGATCTTTTTGGCTGTTTTTAATATTTAACTGTCACAGAAGCGGGAAAGAGGTCTGACCGGTTGGCTAATTATTTAGGAGCAGACCAAGGCGGTCGCATTCCGGACGATTCCTATCGCGTCGGGCGACGGAGTGGAACCAGCAGGTGAGGGAGAAGGTCATTTCGTTCTCAATGAAAGCGTAATAGAAGGTGGTTCGGATCGTGACCTCAAATGATCTCAGCTTCCCGAGGCGCCATTTTCAAAGAATACATCTGACGTTTCTCTCAAAATAAATGTCTCCGTCACACGGCACAAAGATTCGATTGTTATTATTTACAGTTTTGAGCTACTAATGCTGACAGACAACGGTTCTTATCCTCTGTCGCCATTCATTCTGTATTTGTAATGTTGGTTTTGTCAAGCATGAAAAAACTCTCCTCAACTGAGAGTAAAAAGTAAAACCACAGTCCAACCTTCATGTAGGCATCGTGTCTTTCCATGTCTGTGCACGAGGCGTCCTGGGAACCCTGGAAATCAGCTTTCCATTCACGGGAAACAGGAGAAATGAAAGCTGTGGAAAGAAAATTTGAGGAATTCCTGGCAAATTGATGTAAGCGTCTCATTTTCAGTGCTAATAATAGTTACTTTGTTATTGATCGAACAATGCACGACAAAAATAGACCAAATTTGTGACGCGTTTTACTTTTTGACTGAAAGTTCAGCCCAGTTTCTTCATCAGATGAAGCTCAGACACACAAGTAATGAAATAAAAAGTCATTTTTACAAAATCCTAACAGCTTCCGGGCATGAATGCAGCAGGAGTGAAGTATTTGCCGTGTTTTTTTGTCTGCAGCCTCGCAATGCAGATCACTCAACTCGCTGCTTCGAAGATACAATCGGACTTTGAATCCGCCGTCGCCTTTTTGACTTTTGACTAGCTTTTAATATCATTTATTTTATTTCCTTAGAAAATCAACGCTGAAATTAATGAGCAGGCACTCGACGTCCTGCAAAAGAGATGACCTTGGTAATGAAAAGCGAAGCAACACTTGGAAAGTTTCTGCAAAAATGAACAATAAATTAATAGGAAAAGTTAAAAAGAAAAAAAAAAAAAAAAAGATAAAATCTTCAATATCGGCTGAGAAATGATTGGAATTTCCGCAAAACAAACACAAAAGGGTGAAATCAGAATGCAAACAAGGAAAGATTAATCCTTTTTAACGGACCTTGTCCGTCTTGCGCCATCGCTCCGTGTAAATAAACATTCATCACGATAACGCAAGCAAATGATGTGGTTAATATAAGATACAAGTTGGTGACGTGGATAAGATGCATGGTATTTGTCAATGGTGTAGCTGTTACTTTAGCACTCATGAAGGGACGGGCGGGGGATTTGGAAATATCAACATCCTCATACGTCGACATCAGACCTTTGTCCTTCTGCCGCTCTGATCCGGATCCCTGCTGGGTCTCTGCACCCGCGACCGACCAGGACGGTTCACGTGCACGTCGACTCGGAGCGAATTCACCTGTGTTTGCTTTGCAGGGAAGGACGACCTTTCTCATCATAAAAAAAAAAAAAAAAAAAAAAAAAAATTAAATTTTTATTATTATTTCAATTAAAGTTGAGCTGTTTTTTAGTCAATTTAATAACAATATTTGCTAGTTTCTGAATTTGTTTTTTCCCTTTCTGGAACGAGAAGAAATCCCCCTAAAATGAATCTGAATAAAGGGAATGACTTGGTAATTAGAGAGGAAAAGAAAAATTTGAATTGAATAAGAATCAAGCAATTACTCTGAAAATGTCTGAAAAATAAACAAAATATGGTGTGCGTGTGTGTGTGTGTGTGTGTGTTACTGTTGTTGTTGTTGGTTGTTTGTGTGTGTGTGTGTGTGTGTGTGCCCACGGAACCAAGCTAGCTGCTGTGTATCCGACCCATAGACCCCGACATTTAACCTCTCAGTAGTTCATCCCATCTTTATTCACATTTCCTGCGGCGACAGGAAACGTTACGTGACATCAAATGCACACACACACACACACACACACACACGCACACACACAGAAATGGAAACCCAACCAAATATTATGCTTTCAAACCCGGCGTGAGTCCGTGTGGAGATTAGAGAGCTGAGATAATCCCAATCATCAGCGGCTGATTAACAAACAAACCCCCAAAAAATAAAATGGATCCTCTCCTATGCGCTCAGCGTCCCTTAAAAAAGCGTATAATCCTCTCCCGGTGGAGTTTCCCCATAAAGTCGTATTCTCGCGTCCCGGCGTGAGGCCCCGTCCTCAGGCCTCTGTTCTTCAGCGCTTCGAAATAGTGGCTCCAGTTTCCCTCGTCGTCGGCGCCGAACCCGAAGACGCTGACCTGCGAAAAGGTCGGGTTCCTTTACACAAAAAAATCGATCGCTTTCGTCCCTTTCTTGTTGCCGTGGTTACCCCCAAAATCAAACATGTTCGTCTCCCTCCATGTTTGTTGCAACACCGCCGAAACTGGCGCGTCTTATTTTTTTTTCTTGACGTTCACGAGAAACAGGTGGAGCGACGAAGGCCTGACCTCCTGAGCGGGGGGCGGAGCCAAAGCCGTAACGACCGTGCTGATTGGACGAGATGGCGACGGAGTGACGGGACGCGAGAAAAAAAAAACAAATCCCGAAAAGCGAAGACGGGGAAAAATAAAATAAAGAGGGGGAATCGGAGAACGCACCTCGTCGCACAGGTGCATGCTGACCGCCAGGCAGAGGAAGCCGGTGGACGGGTACCTGCCCGTGCCGTGCAGCCACTCCTCGTGCACGTACTTGATGAACGCCGGGTTGAGAATCATCACCTGTCGTCAAGCGCGGTTGGAATCGGTGAGGTTTGGTTCTGGATGCAACGCCGCGGCCGCGAAGGCACTCACCAGGTCCTTGTTGGCTCTTCGCCGCCCGCTCTGTAGGGCCTC
Source organism: Fistularia commersonii (assembly GCF_037954325.1). Classification (NCBI taxonomy): domain Eukaryota; kingdom Metazoa; phylum Chordata; class Actinopteri; order Syngnathiformes; family Fistulariidae; genus Fistularia; species Fistularia commersonii. The sequence goes on from NC_141307.1 coordinate 3,397,121, forward strand.
CTTTCTGTGGACGGGGAGAATTTCACGGTGAAACGACGATTTTATTCCACTTTTTTTTTCGGTCCAAAACGATATTCAGCTTCCTCTCCCTTTCGATCAGTTCTATCCGTGATTGGTCGTTTTTGGTGGATCCAGCCATGATGTCTGGATCTGACCTCTAGAGCAGTGGTTCTTAACCTGGGTTCGATCGAACCCCAGGGGTTCGGCGGAGGTCAAGACACACATTGGTGATGACATCACTTGCTGCAGGTGATCACGCTATATAGCTCGGCCTATCCGTGCTGCGGGGATTTTGACGCGCTCAGTTGTAGTTACTTGTGACTGTCGTGATGGTACGTCATGTGATTTCTTTCTTCATATTTTAATCCCTTCATACTGATTATGTCGGGCAAAAAAAGAAAGCGGTCGGAAGAATACGTACAATACGGATTCACGTGTATGACGGAACGCGATTGGAATCGATGTCCTAACTGGATGATTTGCAAAGACAAGATGAGCAATTCTAGTCCAGCACCGGCAAAACTAAGGGGAGGCTTCCTTCAGCTGCGTGGAGATGGGAACTACAAGAACATAGCGCTTGCTGAATTCAAGGTGAAGGGAGCCAGATTCCATGAAAAGGCTACTCCGCCTGTTCTTTGTACCCATCAACGAACCGATCCTCCATCCAATAAAGAAGGGTTCGGTGAATGCGCATGTAAAACGGGTGGGGTTCAGTACCTCCAACAAGGTGAAGAACCACTGCTCTAGAGAGAACGGCGCCACCGATTGTCTTCGATAAAACGGCAGGAACATCCACCCGATGACCACCGGGAACTCGGGACAATAGATAAACATCGAGCGACCCGTCCGCCATTTTGGATCCGATGTGACCCCGGCGTCTCCGTCCAACCTACCGCGGCGAGAAGGTCCGCTGGAGCCACAGCAGGTCGTCGATCTTGAAAGGGAACAGCAGGAGGCGGGTGCGCTCGTCCAGATCCACGGCGCTTTCTGGGTACATGGCGTGGTGGGTCGTCCTGGTCCCGACGTCGTCCTCGTGGCCTTCGGTCCGACCGTGATTCATCCTGCAAGAACGCGCGTCAGCCGATCGATCCGTCGGCCGCCGGAGTCGGAAGGAAAAGGGTCTGACCTCATCACCACGTCGTGGAAGTCGATCAGGGGCCCGTAGCGCGACCCCTTCAGGTTCCCGGAATTCCCAACCACGGCGCAGGTCCTGCAGCGGCCGGGGTCGGGCCGTACCACGTCCGGAACGGGGGGGAACAACCGGAACAGGCCATTCAGCGTGGCGTTGAAGAAGCGGTAGTCGCGTCTCTCGCCCTGCAGGCGCTGAGGAGGACGAGAAGCGAGATTATCCATATGATTTGCCCATTTCTCAAAGAACAACAACATTGTTTTTTTGTTTTTTTTTTTATTTCCCAAAGATTTTTTTTTGACAGTTATAATTGCGTTTTTTTTTTTTTATTTTCTTTTTTTTTTTCTTCAATTATTTTTATTCATTTCATATTTTCAACATTTCAAGTCACTCCTGAGGGTTTCAATTTTGAATCCTATTTTTTAAAAATTAATTGAATTAATTCAATTAATGACAGACAACGATACGCTGCCTGCTTGAGACCTCGAGATGACCCACATCCTCAAAATGGAATTAAAAAATGTTTCTATTTGCCAGTATTTGACATCCGGCAGATCAATACAGGAAGTTATGTGTCATTTGTAATTTGTGGTTAATTTGTAATTTGCATTTTCCTTATTTTTTCTTCCACGTGTTTTTTTTTTCCTGTTTTTTTTCCCAGAAGGCCAAAACACATTTACCTTCCACCAGTTAAAAGCGTCCTCCGGGGTTTTGTGTTTTGCCGATAAAAACGGCGGCGGGGAGGCGCGGAGGAGCCGCCCGATTTCGTGCTCGCCGTCGCCGAGGCACCGCTCACACGAGCAGACGCCTCCCATCGCGGCCAGGAAGCCAGGAGCGGGCGGGTAGAAGATGACGGCGGCGGCGGCGGCCGTGCACACCAGGCCGACGGCGGCCCTGATTTTGGCGCTTCTGGAGAACATCTGCACCGAGGCTGGAGGAAGAGGAGTCATGATGTCACCGGGAGAAACAGGAAGTGGATGACATCAGACTCACGATGTTCGTCGTCTAACAGCGTCTGGGGGGGAAGGAGAGGGGAAAAAGTGAGGAGGGCAGCAATGTGGTCAGGTGAGGGTGTGTAAGCAACACACACACACATACAAACACACACACACACACACACATCTACGCACGCTCTACACCCTACCGTCCGTTGACTTCTATTCGTCCAAGCCGTAGTGAGGCGGCAGCGGACAGCTCCCGCTGCAGGTGAAACAACAGGTGGGGCGGCTCCGGGGAGGGGCGCCAGAGGCGGGAGAGTGTGTGTGTGTGTGTGTGTGTGTGTGACCGGGCGTCCATGGTAACACAGGGTGGCCTCTCACGGCCGAGCTACGTCATCCCTCTCGGGGTCGGGGGGGGGGGGGGAAGGGCGAGCATCCACGGGACCGACGGAGGGAGATGAGCGGTTCAAAACTAAAAAGTACATTCAGGAGACGGCGGATTTTCAAAATAAAAGCAAAATAAAAGCAAAATAAAAGTTCATTTGCGCCGGGCTGGAACAGAACATACAGATGGATAGATAGACGTCGTCGTCGGTCGCGCCTCGGGAGCGACGTTGATCCTATTCTTCATTCATAATGAGCGCGTTAGTTATTCATGAGCTGATTCGACGCGTTTAGAAGCCATCCTTCTCGCCTGTGCGACGGAGGCGAAAGTCAAATAACTCTTTGAGGCGGCCTTTTGTGAACCTGCACGTGCACGCCGTGACACCAAGCACTTCGCTCAAGGGCAAACAGACACAAGTGGAGACAAAAAAAAAAAAAACAACAAAAACACGAGTTGAGCCGGAGGACAAAGAACGGGCGCGCAGGTCGGAGAGGCGATTATCTGCCCTGACAGTAGGGCCCGACAAGTAAAGAAAAGGTTTGTCTTTGCATATTTGTGTGTGTGTGTGTGTGTGTGTGTGTGTCATCGTCGGACACAATGGACAACCAAGAGTGTGTGTCAACAGTCTTTGTTAGACGGCTGGCTTTTAGCAGGAAGCGCCTTAGACGTCGTCCGATTAGTGGAAAAAGTTCAGTGCAGATGGTGACTCTGCAAAGCATTGTGTGTGTGTGTGTGTGTGTGTGTGTGTGTGTGTGTGTGTGTGTGTGCTAGTAACACAACAGCGGGGGACGACGCATTGACCCGAGGTCATTACCAGTCTCGCACAACAAAACCAGAGACTCTTCAATCAATCAATCAAACGCAAACACACACCCATGCAGACACACACACACACACACACACACACCGTGGCAGATTCATGTGGTTGCTAGGAGACAAACTTTCAGCTGTGATAACAGACAGATGGAAAAAAAAAAGAGTCACAGGTGAGTTAGATATTCAAAAAATCCCAGTGCCCGGTGGACCTTGAAAGCAGCAGCCGACCAAGAATTCAACTGAAAAAAAACAGTTTATATTTATCTATGCTTCTAAACATCATTTAAATAACCATATTTATATATATATATATATATATATATATATATATATATATATATATATATATATATATATATATATACACAGTGATCCCTCGCTATAACGCGGTTTACTTTTCACGGTTTTGCTACTTCACGGATTTGCATGGTGCTTTGTGTTCTGCATTCTGATTGGCTAAAAAGTCACTCCGCTTCTTCTCTACCTGTGCGTCAATAACGTCGCAGTTTAATATGTACACGTACGTAAAACAGCTTGACAAATTTACATGATGTACGTGCAAATTCTCTTGCAATTTCGAGTTTCTCTAAAACTCATAATGTTGACAAAACTTCCCAAAAGGCAGCGGAAGATGCTATCTATCGCAGATAAAGTTAAACTTCTGGACATGCTAAGGGAAGGTAAAAGCTATGCGGCTGTAGGTCGGCACTCAAAATTAATGAATCTTCCATTCGTTCCATAAAGAAGGAAGAAAAAAACATAAGGATGACAGCAGCAGTGTATAATAGAGTATTTAATGGTATAATATTTGTAAAAAAAAAATAAAGGTTTCTACTTTGTGGATTTTGCCTATCACGGGTTCTTTTTGGTACGTAACCCCCGCGAAAAACAAGGGTATACTGTAAAAATATATATATCTATAAGAGTTTGTCTAGTGTTCATTTTTAGCTCTGTATCTTTATCCAAATCTCACTTTCCGTGGTTTTCTCTCCAGGTTTTGTTTCTTTTCAGGATTTCAGGACCTAAAAGGCTTTTTTTTTTTTTTTTTTTTACAGATTAGCATTAAAACCCCAGAAGGCTCATTTTAACAAGACAGAAAGTTTGGTTTTGTCCATGAACAGCAGGAGACACCCTTTATTCACTAGCAGTCTTTATTTATCTTTCTTACATTTTTCTGGTTCCTTAAAAAAAAGGGAAAATGAGTGATACACACGCACACACACACACACACACACACACACACACACATACATAGTCTAGGCTACTTGGAAGATGAGAATTCAACAACCTGTACTTCTCCAGGGCTAGCGGGCGCTAGCGCCACTTCTTTTTCAACAAATTTAGTGAAAACACATTGAATAGGCGCGTTCAAGTTCTCCTTACATGTAAAATGGATTGGAGGTTTTTCTAAAAAAAAAAAAAAAAAAAAAAAAAAAGAAATGGCGACAGTTCTAAGGCGATGCTAATCCCGTTACCATTGACGACCGCTAGCCGATCCGGCCCCAATATCCTCAGTCGGAAAGAAGGGGATAGCAAAAGAGCCAAAACACGCTAGCGCCACGAGAACAGTCAGATTCGCCGAAAGACCCTGCGCATCTCGAAGAGAAGGTTAGCGGAAATCTTTAAAAGTGCCTTCTGGTACTTTTCTGTAGTTAAGTAATGTCCAGATGATGAGACGTCACTTCCTGTTTTTTGTTCATCTAGGACAACTGCAATTGGCAAAAAGAAAGTCCTAGATTATGAATGTCTTTGTCCGCTGCCGGTGGAGCTCAGAGCCGCTCAAACCAGTCGTCGTCACCGTCCGAACCGGTTGTTTTCACCTGAGCTTCGAATCCGAGGCCTTTTTTTTTCCCCACTGTTACGTTGTCAAGACTTGAGCTCCGTCACCAGCCTCTGAAGAAGCGGAGCTTCTGTAGGGCGGCCAGCCGCTGGATGATGTCGTACTCCCGGGTTCCAGGATGAACTCCGGTTTTTAAGTTACGGACCTTGAGTTTCTCCCAGTAGTGACTCCAGTTCCCGTCTTTGTCGGCGCCGTAACCAAACACGTCAACCTGGGAAACACAGAACCGATGAACCTCAACATGCTGTCCGGAACCACCGACTTCTTTTTCCCTGCAAGGCATTCAACCACAGTGGACCATGTGACTTCTGGCCCAAATGAGCGGGACTGGGAAGGGAGGTGGTGAAGCTCACATGGTGTGAACCTCCATGAGACCCGACACCCTTGGTCACTTTAAGCCCGGTACTACCCGCAGGCGGAAGCTCGTCCACGGCGAGGACGGACCGCAAGTATGGGAACATGGCCTAAGGATCTAAGGGGAACCCTGACATTGGAAGGGGAACTAAACAAGGAGACAGGAGAACCTGCTCCTCGGGTCATCGCATCGTGGTCCAGGTAGGGATATGGGGAACCTCCTCGTAAGACAGTCATCTCCACAAGGGAGGACAGATGGTTGGAGGAAGGGGGCTTAAGAAGCATACAACTTTGGTCCTTCTCCTCCTTTGCAGTGGAGGGACATCTACTCACAAGTCACATGGGTCAAAGGCTAACAGCTAACCGCCACTGAGCCTGCTCCTCAGGAAGGGCTGGGTCACTCCAAGCCAGGTAGTACTCGCAGGCAGAAGCTCATGCACGGCGAGGACAGACCACAACTATGGGGACATGGCCTAAGGATCTAAGGGGAAGCCTGACATTGGAAGGGGAACCAAACAAGGAGACAGGAGAACCTGCTCCTCGGGTCAGCACATCGTGGTCCAGGTAGGGATATGGGGAACCTCCTTGGAAGTCAGTTTTCTCCACAAGGGAGGACAGATGGTTGGAGGAAGGGGACTTAAGAAGCATACAACTTTGGGTCCTTTTCCTCCTCTGCAGTGGAGGGACATCTACTCACAAGTCACTTGGGTCAAACACTCACAGCTGACCACCAATGAGCCTGCCCCCCAGGGAGGGCTGGGGTCACCCTCAGAAGTGAGCGGGCACAGGAGTCACATGGCTCCCTCAGGTCGAACCCCTTCTCGATTTTACTTTTTATACACTACTTGAAGTCTCACATGACCAGAAACAAGAACTAATACCCCGCTGACCGCGATGATACGCGACTCACCTCCTGGCAAATGTGCAGGGCGACCAGCAGCGTCATGAAGCCGGTGGATGGATACTTGCCCCTCCTCTCCAGCCACTCCAGGTGGACGTACATCATGAAGGCTGGGTTGACCACCATCACCTGACACACACAGCAAAACTCACATTTCAGCCTTTTCTCTTGCCAGTCTGTTTTTAGAAGCCCTTTCAAACAAAGAACTCACCAAATTCTTGTTAGCCTTAATGGTGGACCTCACAGGCATGTAAGACCTGTTGGATGACGAAGAGTTCATTCAAAAACAATGAGAGCGAATTATTCTCAAGTAAACAAAGTTAAATGGTGTCGTATAAAGACGAGACATACTTCATATTATCGAATTTAAAAATGTCATTTGCCCGTTATCTATTTTAATCCTCGTTGGTCTCAGCCCTTTCGCATCCTGCTTATTTTCATTTATTTTTGTCATTTTTATTGTCACTCTGTTTATGTTCCTATGCTTGTTGTTGTTGTTGTTTTGGTTGTCTATTTTCACCCTTGCTGTTTTTTCCCCCCGTTCTGTTGTTATTCTGATTGACTGATCGATGGCTAAAGAAACAACCGCAGTTGATCAATATTCACCAATTAATTCCTAGATTCAACAATTCCACTTATCACACACTCAGGCTTGTCAAAGCCAGCTTTATTTTTGACAAAATTGTACTGGACATACAGAGGAATGGACCCTTCTTACTATCTTACCGTGAAATGAGATAAAAAAAATAACAAAAATAATCCGAGTGTAAATTTCCATTAAAGTTGAGCTAATTTTTCCATCATTTGCTTTTTTCCATGCAGGAGCTGCACAACTTTTGCGATAAATGTTTGCGTAATTTGACTGATTATCCAATTATTTATTGGTATTGATGCATATAAGTTAAATTACAAGGAGCACTAAACCTAAGTATAAAACCTAAACCTATGTATAAAAAAAGGGCAATGGACGGATGGATGGATGAGGGAGGGAAAAATCTCTCAGACCCAAATCTTATGTCTAAAATATGTATAAATATATATAATATAATAAAAAAAAAAAATATATATATATATATTCTATAAAATACATAATATATAAATATATATAAAAATGACACATATTATATGTAATGATATGTACATATTTATATATATAATATAAAAAATTATATGTATATATATACACAATATATACTGTGTATATATATACAATTTTGTATATGTAAATATATATAATTTTCCCTTTTTATACATATAATTTACATAATTTTTCATATATATATCTATACATGTGTATAGATATATATACATTTTATATATATAATTTTTGATATATTATATATTATATTGTATGTACTATATTATGTATATACATACATACATACATACATACATACAAATATACAAACACACACACACATATATATATAAAAAAAATTCTCATTTTCTCTAATTTGCTGTCCCCGCAGGTGAGTGCAGGTACTGAGGCCGACTCAGGTCCAGACGGTCACGTCTATCGTTTAGTCATTTCTAAGCAGGCTTCTGCTTCCAAATAGCACAAACATGACGGGGCTCCAAGCGGAGGCGTGAGACGAATTTAAAAAAGCAGAATAAAAACGAGGATCGACCTGAACGCTTTGAAAAAGAAGAGCGGGGATGAGAGGGGTCCCCGCGCCGCGTGCATCCGCCCTCGCCGGTCAAAACTAAGTAAACCGGTCGTTAAGTTAGTTAGCGCGTCTGAATTGAATCGGAAAGTGAAACAAAACAAAACTTTTATTTGCCATCTGGCGTCAAAGGGGCACTCCTTCTGCCTTTACGCTCTCTGTCTACTTGCAATGAATGTAAATTCCCTGCCAGAGGATCATCCCGTATCAATCCCAGCGCTAATCCCCGGGCCGCCGCCGCCGCCGCCGCCGCCGCCGCCGCCGCCACTCAGCTCAGTGGCAGGAACGCTCTGCCTTGTCCGGGTGTGAGCGAGGAGGGCGGATCTGTTTGGGTTTTGCGCTGTAGTACTGATTGTACCGCAGGACGGCGAAGAAAAAGACCTTATATCCTCAAAAGTCCGAAGTCAAACGGCGTGTCGGGACGCGCCATTGGCCAACGGGCGTGTATTGTAATGTTTGCATTGCACATTGCACAAGAACAGCTTGACAGTTTTGGCCAAGGCTGTGATTTCAGTCGGGAAGATCCTGCCTCCTGATCTGCACAGCGAGCCAGGCGGCCACTGTTTGGTTATCACTGCTCCTTTGTAATCCGACAGCCGGTGAGTAATAAACGCAGAGAAAACAAAAAAAAAAAAGGGTTCGGAAACCAGTTGTTCGGGTCAACGCCCGACGTTTTTCTCCGCTCGGGAAGCGAGCCGTGGGATCTGAGAACTTCGGCGGGAGATTCGACCGAACGCTGTCTCCCCGTCTTCCTCCGGCTTCGCGCGAACAACGTAAAGGATTAACGCTGGATTTTGATTTGACTTGTCCAAATAACAGCGGTCCGACGGGTCCGGTAAAAAAAAAAAAAAAAAAAAAAAAAAAAACAAACAAGGAAAACAACGAGTTTCGCATCTTGGCGAGAACACGTAGAGCATTTTGTTGAGAAAAATAAGCACTCGTGGGGATTACCACAGACTAAAACACCGCCGATATAGCGCCACGACAACCTCGAGTGTGTTGCCGTGGCGACGGCGGATCATCCCACTCACTTCCCGTGGAATCCTGTGGTGAGCGCTTGGACGAGCCAGTCCAGGTCTTGTATCTTGAAGGGAAACAGCACCAGGTGGGTCTTGTTGTCCACGTCCACGGCGCTCTCTGGATACACCACCCGATGGCTCGTCCTCGACCCGACGTCTTCTTCAAAACCCCGGGTGGGAGCCGAGTTCATCCTGCGGGGGCGGCGAGTGAGAAAAAAAAACAAACCGATCGCACTTTCTTCCCGTTCCCGGACGGAGACTCACCGAATGACGACTTCGTGGGAATCGATCAGGGGGCCGTACTTGGACCCCTTCAGGTTCAGGGAATTCCCAACCACCGCGCAAAGCCTGTGCCGCGGCGGGCCGGCCTCCTGCGGCCCGGAAGGGAAGGTCTTCAGCAGGTTCTCCACGGTTTTGCGGTAGCCGTCCAGGCTGCCCTTCTCACCCTGCAATCCCTGGCGAACGGAGGAAGTGAGCGACTTTACACACAGGAAGTGGATGCTGATTTTGGCGCCCGTCGCGCACGCTCTCCTCCTGACCTTCCACCAGGCGAAGGCTTCCTCCGAGAGTTTGCACCGCGACGACAAGAACGGTTCCACGTTGACCTTCGGACGCTCCGCGAACTCCTCCTCCAGGGGTTTCCGGCAATTCGGCGTGACGGCGGCGGCGGCACGAACATCGGGGCAGCGCTCCCGGGAGTTCCAGGGCATGTACACACTCAAAAGCATGGTGAGGCCGATGAGCAAGAACAGGAGGAAGAGCACCTTCCATTTTTCTTTCATCTTGCGTCGCGGACGGGGATTCGATCCGCAGACGGAGTCAAGAGGCGGGAAGGCGGCGGCCGGACTTCATCTCAGGACGTTTTAACAGCGATTAGATTCGTCCGCGATGCTTTCCGGGGGGGGGGGGGGGGGGGCTGCACGGGACGAGACGCAAAGACGTGAACAACGAAACACTCCCGCCAATGTAATCCCACAAGTATTTAAAAAAAAAAAAAGAAAAAACAACAAATCAGAAAACTCTTTTTTTTTTTTTTTTTTTTTTTTTTTTTAGCAACAAGAGTTGAGAAACTGGCTCATTCTTCAGACGTCAAATCCCGTTTTTACGCTATCAATTGGGTTTTGAGGCGGGCCCTCCAGAAATGACGCCGCACGAAATGAAAAGAATAAGTGCGACTCCTTTGGAAGAAGAAAAAGCTTCGACAAAAGTGTGTGTAAACTCGACTTGAAGATAAACCTCCATGTGAAATCATAAAGAGGGATTATCTGAGATGTTTAAAGAGGGACGTTTCTGTGTTTGCACTTCTGATTCAGACTCTGAGGTGAAACTGCCGGGAATCCTGATTTGCAGCGTTATTTGCTTTCATTTATAAGTCAAGAGACTTCAGTTGAGGTAAGAGAGGCGTTGGTTTCAGGAAAAGATCCTCAACACACAGGAAGGCGGCTCCCAAATTGTGCTCTCAAGCATTGCTAGGGGTTGAAAGGGCAGGAGATGAATAAATGTGCTGCTGCCGATAAGAGGAAATTATATAAACTGAACTATTTCAGTTTATGGGGGGGAAGGAAAAAAAAAAAAAAAAAAAAAAGGAGGATGTGGTTTTTCAGTTGAATCCATCAATGTTGCGTTTCAACATTTATCACCCAAAAACACCAAACAGAGGAGCTCTCACTGAACACCTTTATATGTAACATTAAAAAATAATAATAATAAAAAAAAAAATGAAAAAAAATCCTTTTAAAAATCCCACTTGTACATGTAATCCCACTTTCAACCAGAGCTAAAATAGTGTGTTGGCAAAATAAAACAAATACATACACATACATATATATATATAAAAAGCCAGCTAAATATGCTATGCCCTATGCTATATAAATATGCTATGTAATAGCCCAAATATATACACACACACGCACACATATATATCTACATACATATATATATTTGTATACATATATACATACACATTTCCTTATTTAGCATACACTATTTAGCACACAGTCACATACATACATACCGTATATTCACACGGATGATAGAAACAGAGATAGATATTTACACACACACACACACACACACACATAAATACATACATAAATATATATACATACAGATAGATGAGAACAACTTTATTAATCCCGAAGGAAATTGTTGTGCCAGAGTTTCAAGCAAAAAACACAACAGCAACAGATAACAGTAGAAAGGAGGAAGAACAAGAAATACAATGAAATATGAATTGTCCTGACTAAAGCAAGAAGAAGTAATAGAAAAATAGAAGTAGAGAATTTAGGAAAAAGATAGACATACGTCTCTTCCTGTGCATGGTGTATTTGCACGTGTATTTGCAGTCCCTTTTTCCTGTATTGTAAGTCGCTTTGGATAAAAGCGTCTGCCAAATGCAATGTAATGTAATGTAATGTAAAAACATACATAGTGAGAGAGAACATGATGTTACTTAGGAGAAGAGGAAGATAGTCAAACATTTCTTTACATACAAAAGATAAGATAATATAAGATAAGATAAAATACACTTGATTGATCCCCTAAGAGAAATTCGTTAGTCAAAGCAGCGGAACAGTTATAATGCCGAATATGAATAAATAAAAAGATGGATAAATAAATGTGATTATAAATATGAGTATAAATATAAATAGAAAGAAAGAAGACAAAAATAACAATCTACGAATAAACAGACAGCAGGGATGATAAGAGGCAACATCTAGCAACAGTGAGGGTGAAAAATGTATATCTTTACAAACGAAATCAGTTTGCGTGTTTGTGTCCTCTTACCCGGAAGTTGCGTGACCAGGCGTCCTCCACGTTGCGGTGTTCTGATGATCTGCCGCATCCTGCGGGAGGGGACAGAGTTTGCGGTGGGGGGGCGGGACTTGACCCACGGCAGGGGTGGGAGAACTTTTAATTTACTTCTTTTTTTTTTTTTTTTACTTCTACCTCTTTGTTGCTTTTATTGTCTTTATCTTCACTGTTTCTTTGAAATATGTTTTTTTTTGTGTATATGTCCGTATGACGTCATTGAAAGTGGAATAAGATGTTAGTGTTCATCTCTCGAAAAAAAGGCTCAGGAACATCATGTTAAGCAAGTCCTGGTGAAAATGCAAGAAACTAATAAAACACTTGTTTTACACTTTTACAACTGCTTGTTTTACGGCATGAAATTTTACAACTTCACGACATGAGTTGTCTGCATTGACCCTCCACTGGATTATTATGATGTTTTTTTTTTGTTTTTTTTGTTTTTTTCCCGCACTGTCTCCAACATGCACTATTTTAAAATAAAGTTTCTTCGGATAAAGGTTTGCCTGTTAATTTGAATCACGGTAAATATCTTGTCTTTGGACTTGATGCCTGAATAGCAATTTGTCGGATAACGGTGTTTTGCAAAGTTAACAGGAAACCGTTGCAAACAGTAAAACACTGCAAACAAACAATCATTGAAAAAAACAGTAAAACAATGTAAACAAATGCAAATCATTAAAAACTATATAATAAAACCCTGTGAAAAAAACAGTAAATTACTGTAAACAAATATAAATCATTGTAAACAACAGTAAACCGCTGTAAATAAATGCAAATTATTGTAAACCAAAGTAAAAAACTAAGCAACAGTAAACTGTAAATTAACGTTAATCATTGTAAACAGCAATAAATCACTGTAAATAAATGCCAATCATAATAAAGTACACTGTAAACAACAACAACGCATTACTGTAAATAAATGCAAAATCACCGTACACTACAGTAAAACACTGTAAGCAACAATAAATCACTAAACAGAAGCTTCTACTTCTCCCAGAAGCAACAAGACTAGCATCATCTCTCTCAACCGTCAAGAAACAGATAAAAACGTTTCTCTATCAGGACTTTTTACTGCGCTGACGCCCCAGATCACGTTGGCAGTTAGTTAGGCTATGCAATGTGCGTGTGTGTGTGTGTGTCTACGTTTGTGTGTCTCAAAAAAAAAACAAAAACCACCTCACTAACCCAAGCTTCCTGTTCTGTGTATTTCCTGTGCATCGTGTATTTGCAAGTGTATTTGCAGTCCCTATGTCCTCTATTGTGAGTCGCTTTGGATAAAAGCGTCTGCCAAATGCAATGTAATGTAATGTAATGTAAACAACAATAAATAAATGTAAGTCATTGAAAACAGCAGTGATCTGCTGTATATAAATCTAAATCATTATAAAGTATAATAAAGCTCTTTAAACTACAGTAAATTGCTGTAAACAGTAAATCAATGTAAGCGAATGTTAATCATTGAATAACACAGTAAATTACTGTAAACAACAATAAATCACTGTAAACAAAAGTAAATCATCGACAACCATAGCAACCGACTGCAAAACATCTTTAAACCATCGTAAATTACAGCAAACTACCGTAAACCACAGGAAATCTGTAGTAAAATGCTGTAAACATCGGTAAATCACCTCTGACTACAGCAAAACGCTGTAAACTGAACAGTAAACCATTATAAACTAAAGATGACCACTGCAAAATACAGAATATCATTGTAAACCGCAGTATTTCATCGCAAACTAAAGTGAATCCCTGAAAATGACATGAAACCATTGTAAACTCCAGTATGTTATTGAAAACCACAGAATATCATTGCAAATATCAATGTAAACAACAGTATATGATTTTGAACACCACTTTTTCATCATTAAATTGCACGCGGAGGTTCTCAGTCGTCCAGGTCATCATGAATTCTTATCGAAATCTTCTCAGCGGGAACTGAACTTGAATTTTTTGAGAACTTTGAACTTTGACGCACACACACACACACACACACACACACACAGAGTACATTTTCATATGAAAACACATTGTTGTTATTGTTCAGCTTAGTAAGTTTTTTTATTTTACCAATGAGCAGTCATCCCAAATCTCAATATTGATAGTGGCTCCCAGATGCCGGCGAAATGGATAAAATATCCCGGAATGTGAACCAAGCAATCGAGAGAGAGAGAGAGAGAGAGAGAGAGAGAGAGAGAGAGAGAGAGAGAGAGAGAGAGAGAGAGCGCTCCTAAGAAAGGAAAATAAAAAACACACTTCACCTCAGGTGACACGATAGCGTCTCATGAGGGCGAAAAACAATGACGTTTGCAACCCAGTGTCCTGTAAAATCAATAATAGCTCCTTCAGCGGCCGGTGTCATCCCCGAACTCTGCTGTCTGTTTCTAATATTTGTTGTCCTCACTCCATTCGCGTCCTGTTTATTTTTGTTATTGTTATTGTCACTGTTTGCCGTGTACAAGAAAGGTCAAAGGTCAAGCATGCATAGGTCAAAGGACTGAAGACCTACCAGAACGCTTTCAGTCGTAGACGGAGAGCAGCGAGGAGCAGAAAGCCTTTCTTACCGGTGACCGATGCACTTTAAAACGCATCGCCTTTCTGCAAGAAAGAAAACCTGCCAATGAAATCAATATCAAGTGAACGGATGTAAAGTTGGAGCCATAAAGTTGAAAAAAAGAATTCCTTCGGAATTAATAAAGTGCAATTCTCTTCTCCTTGTTGTCATTTTGGTTGTCTATTCCCATCCTTATCTTTTTTTTTATTTTTTATTCAGTTGTCTTTCTCATCCTTGTAAAGAATTTCCCCTATGGGGATCAATAAAGTATATTATAAATTAGCTACATTTTTGGTGAAGTTGCTGCACGACATCTCCCTGAAATGAGTTTTCGCAGGTTGTGATGTTTGAACGAGTGATCTTCTCTTCATTCCCCCCCATATTAACTTTGTCGCTTTAAATTGAAAAAAAAAAAAAAGATATTCCACAGACCTGTAACGCGCCATTGTTTTGCAGCCGACCGATGTTAGCATTAGCTTTGTTAACCTGCACGCCACCTTCAAATTGATCATTTCCAGCCAGGAAACAGTAAAGATGCGATGAAAACAATCAGGAAAATAAACGAATCCATCGGTAGAATGACGTCTGCCGTGCAAAAAAGTCCCGTATTTTTGCACTCGGAGATTTCGCGAGCGTCGTCGTCATCTAACGTGTTGGCGTAATCACCCAGCCTTTGACTTCAAACTAAATCTAATCACTCATTTCAATTTCACAACTTTGTCTATATAGGCGTATTGATCGATCGATCGGTTTATATTTCACCCCCGGTGCTTCTCGGTGAGCGGATGCTACTTATTTATGGACGTGATGTGCCGAGCCGACCGCACTTCTGCTTCCTTTATGATTACAAAACACAACACGGGCGCTAAAGAAACTGAAAACGGGGAGATAAAAAGAAGGGAAATGGCTCACAGAAAAGAAAAATGGGTGATTCAAGTAAAGAGGGGGGGTGAAGACAATAACACAAATGGAATATAAAATGAAATAATCCACGCGTGCCAGGTGGAAGGTATTTTATTAGCCGCCTCTAGCGAGGCCCCTGATGTACGTTCTCATTTCCCGCGGCAGCTGCCAATCAGGCGTCACCTTTCCGGCGCTGTTTGGCGGGATGAGGGCAATTTCAGGGAAAATTTCGAGCGCGGCGTTATATTTTATCACACATTTCTCTGAGAAATTCCAGTCCGGTTGGTGATTTCCATAAAAAATGGACCTCGCACGGGTTTCGTGTCTGCGCTTGCAGGGCTTGAAGGGCGCGGCCGCAATGTTGTCACAATGTTTTCTTTTACCGCAAAAGAATTACGAAACAATTGCGATTCATTAAAAAAACGCAAGCTGGAATCCCGTCCTGGACGGCCTGCTGAACATTTAATTAGTTTTAAAAAACCTCACTAACCCAAGCTTACTGTTCTGTATATTTCCTGTGCATCGTGTATTTGCAAGTGTATTTGCAGTCCCTATGTCCTCTATTGTAAGTCGCTTTGGATAAAAGCGTCTGCCAAATGCAATGTAATGTAATGTAATGTTTTTCTCTTCATGTAAATATCAATTCTCAGGAGTCGTCCACCTGAGCCGGGCAGTTTACTCGTTTTCTAGAACAGGGGTGCTCTGCGCTTTTTCGGCATGCGAGCTACTTCTAAAAATGAGTCAAAATGATCTGCCCACAACAAAAATGCAAAACATTCTTTATATGTACAATGTATGTTGATGCATAACCGAATCAGCCAATTTTGCACAACACAAAATAATGATGTACATCACACAAGTTCACCCTGATGAATCATCGTCCGGACAGCGGCTGCGTCCGGACGGCCTCGTGGACGATCACGTGACTCGCCCGGGACGACGCTTCGCTCGCGGCTTTCCCATTTGAAGCGTGTTGTGTGACAAGTGACAACCGGGATTTGAGTTCCTTCACCTTTTTCTTTCCCGGCTCGCTTTTCCGCGAGACGTCCGTGTCGTGTTTTCCGAAAACGCCTCTCCGCATTACCCTTCTTCGGTATTGCGATGTTAAACCGGCAAATGAGGCGAACGCACTTCGAAAATGTCATCGTGCGAAAGACGTCCTCCTCACAGTTCGTATGAAAGTGCAAAGTTTTTGTCTTGTTACTTGGTGCTCCACACATTTCTTAAATTTAAGAGAAAAAAACGAGGGCTAACAATTGTAGGTGACTTGCGGACTGGTTTTGCTGCGTTTCGCGCCGTTGTTTGTGCACGTGCAGTGACCTCGGTGTCAGAAAAAAATCAGATGTCATCCCACTGGCGATCAAGTGACAGGATGGACGATACGCCGACCTCTATTTTTTTCTTTAATGTCACGCCATCTACCGGTATTACCTTTGCGATCGACCGGTAGATCGCGATCCATGTATGGAGCACTTCTGTTCTAGGGGGAAAAAATGACCAGGAGGATCAGCTCCCTTTGAAAAAGTTGATCTTTTGGTGCACGGCCAGCTGCTGGATCACGTTGTACTCGTGCCCGCCTGGATGTATCCCGGTCCTGAACCCTTTATCCCGGAGTTCTTCCCAGTAGTGGCTCCAGTTTCCATCTTTGTCGGCCCCGAATCCAAACACGTGCACCTGGAACGTCAAACACGCTTTGTGAGTCGCTTAACCGCAGGGTAATAGCGGGAAAAAAAAAAAAAAAAAAAAAAAAAAAACGCGAACGATGACCGACCTCGTCGCAAACGTGCATGGCCAGAATCAGAGTCATAAATCCGGTGGATGGGTAGGCGCCCTTTGCCCCGAGCCACGCCTGATGTACATACATCATAAAGCCCGGATTTACCACCGCCACCTGTAAGAAGAGAGGGATTGACCTTCACACGTCGATGATCACGGGTGTCGGCCGCAAAACAGCCTCTTAAAATAAAAACTCACCAAATCCTTGTTAGCTTTAACGAGGGCCTTGATCGGTGCGTACGAGCTGCAGGGCGAAAAGCAAAAAATTGGATTCCGGAGCACCGAACATCCTCACACTAACAATACCAGACGGGTATTTTGATGACCAAAGTAATAATATCACAACAATATCACAACAATAGCACTTTCAATTTGCAAAATACATATTTTATTGCCTGTTTATATATTTTATATATATTGTCTATTTCATGCAGTTTTATATTTGTATTATCCAGGACTACAGATGGAAATTAGCTACAATCTGGTACAAACATCTCTGCCTCTGTGCTTAATGGAATCGTACTCTGTCCTAATAAACTTCTAAACAAACAAACAAAAAGGAATCTCAATGCTGTGCCGGATAGAATATACAGTCAGGATTATCTGAGCGTTAGCGTTAGCGTTAGCGTTAGCGTTAGCCGCACCTACAAAACCCCCGACGGATCAGTCACTTTGAGGCTACGTTTACCACACCGCTAGCATCATTCCGTGAATGCTAGCGCGTGAATGCTAGCGCGTGAATGCTAGGTAAATTATCTTCCTCATGCTAATGACTGATCTGGTTATTGTCGTTTGACGGTTTAGCGGTTGTTGGAGTGTTTGCCGTGGACCAGGGGTAGGGAACCGGTTAGCTGCTAGCAAACATCTAAATGGAGTGATTTTCGATGTCTTTTGGGGATACTTTTGGAGCGTTGGTTGTGGAAAAGAAGGCAAATAGACAACTATTCATTTATATTTTAAAGTATCAACAATAATGGGAGGCATTTAGGGTGAATAAGCTGTGTGTTTTCGGAATCTCTCGTGGGCCAAATGAAATGACTTGCCAGGCGTGAGTTGGTTTTAAGTAGCTGAGTGTTATTCTCCAACGGATAATAATGTCACAACGACTATTGATTTCCTTATCACCAATGACTGCCGGGACTCCAAATGAACTTTGAACAGGTCTCGCTGTCAACTATTTTTCCCTTGCCGTTCTGGTTTTTGAAAAACAGACTTGCTCTACCTGCCCCCCCGGCTCAATGGTAGGTGGCCCACATTTATTCAAAGCATACCCAACGCTGTTTGAATAGATTTGCATCTTGTTGCGTCACACAGTGCCACCAGGCTACATTCTTAAGGGTAACAGAAGACTTCCTAGGCTCCTTTGTATGCCGGTGAAAAGGGAGCGCGGACGTTTTTGTAGTCTTACTCCATCGTGCTTGTTATGTGAAGTAAGACCTCAAACACTCCCATCATGGTTCAATTTTTCAAAGTGTCCGTGCAACCGACCGGACCAGATAGTGAAGAAACGGCGCGAGGGCGGGGACTCACGTTCCTCTGAATCCCGAGGTCAAAGCTTTGACCAGCCAGTTTATGTCCTGAATCTTGAAGGGAAAAAGCACCAGGTGAGTCGACTCATCCAGATCGGAGGCGCTCTCCGGATACATGACTCGATGGGTGGTCTTAGACCCGACATCCTCTTCGTAGCCTTTGGTCAGACCTTTGTTCATTCTAGACGGCCAAAACAAGGGCATACAAGTCTTGGGTGTTGACGCCACATGGTGTTTCCATTTCTGGATAATTCATACCCTTCATCACTGACTTACCTGATAACAACCGGATGGGCGTCGATCAGGGGTCCGTACTTGGATCCCTTCAGATTGACCGAATTCCCCACCACCGCACAAAGCCTGTTGGGCATCTGGAAGGGCGGAGTCGGTGGACAAAGTTCATGGAGGCGATCCAGCGTTGTTCGGAAGGAATCGAAGCTGCCCTTTTCGTACTGTAACTTCTGACAAACACACCAAAACAGACTGATGTCAGAGAAGTTCTTTGCAAATATCGGGGGGAAACTCGGGGGAGAGAAGTGAGGAAGACGCAACCCGGAAATGTCGGCTTTTGGAGATTCACTGCATATCAAATTGTCTGCGGAGGTTCTCGGTCATCCAGGCCACGGTGGATTCTTGTTTCAACCCGACTGAAGAAGCTGCAGAAGCCCGTCGGTTGAGGGCTGAAACGTCTCCAAGCAAAGAAATTCAAGTCAAGTTGTCACCACGAGAAGATTTTGACAAGAGGTAAAAAAGCGGAAAGGTGGAAATTCTGTTTTGTTTGATCAGCCGTTTTACAGGCAACGTTTGAAGACAATCGATGAAATAACATTTAAAAAAATCTCTACGTGTCAATATATCATTTCACAACGAGGATATCTGCAGCTTATAGTCCAGTGTGGCTGATATTTGTAAAAATATTTTTTTCCTTTTAAATTTAGTGGTGCACTCTATAGTCTGGAAAATACAGTATTCAGTGCGTTCCATCTGAATTTTCATTTCTATATAGCGAAGTTAATCGTGAATATGGTGAGATATGAAGTGATTAAAGAGCAACGTGTTCCAGTTATTGTCATTTCAAAAAAAAAAAAAAACCTCACCCACTTACTGTAAATTTTAATAATTTAAACTGCAATAGTTTATCTGTATACATGTCCATAACTGTGCAATATTTCATAACAGCTACATGTACATTTTTTTTTCATACTCCTTATCTCCTAAGACATTTTATATTTAATTGTATTTCTTATTCTCCCCTTTTCTCATATTTTTTACTGTTTATACAATTTTTCTACTACTATTTATTTTTGTTATATTTTTCTTGTAACTCCAGCACAACAATTTCCTTCGGGATAAATAAAGTTGTACTTATTCTAATTCGGGGATTATTTGCCGCTCCTTTTTTCACACGCTTCGAACGCTGCCATTTAAACAACGAAACGGCTGATTTTATGGATTTTTACGGACTTTCGAGCTTCACGACGAACCCATGAAATGACACAAACGCAGCACAATACACCAGGACGGTTTGCACAAGTGACATTGAGAGCAACGACAAAAAAAAAGGATCCCCACGGGGGTTTCGTCAATCGCCCGCTCTGAGGAGGAAGTTTCACTTGAAATTACCGATCGATCGGCAAACACACGACTCCGCTGTTCACACACGGAAACATCTGCAAAACCGGAGTAAGAATGCCCCTTTTCTTTTTCTCTCCCGGAGTCAAACGCTACCTTTCAGGCTACCTTTCGCTCCCACCCACCTTCCACCAGTGGAAAGCGTCCTGCGACAGGTTGTGTTTGGCGAACATGAACGGCTCCACCGACTTGTCCGGACACATCGGGGCGGCCTCCCGCTGGGGGATCGCGCTCGGCCGCATCTGGTAGCGGAAGTA
>NC_141307.1:3420131-3452631 GCF_037954325.1 Fistularia commersonii
AAGCTGTAAAGTTAAACTACCGTATTTTCACGACTATAAGGCGCACATAAAAATCTTAGATTTTCTTCAAAATGTGCGGCGCGCCCTGTGTGCGTAGTAGAGAACACCATAAGAACGTTATAGGGGGAAGTGTGGGCATTAATTGTACATAAAGGAACGGGAATGCGTGTTATGCAGGACATTGTTGTTTTAACAACCCTGAAAACATCGCAGACAAAAACATCAGGTGCCGCTAACTTTCGACATCCCGGCGGAGAAGAAGGGGACCGGCACGGTAGCGATTCGCACAACGGAGTACGAAAAGTCTTCTTGGAGACTACGGTTTCACTAAGAGCGGCAGGCAGCCGGGCGAGTTACGCCACAATTTGCGATTAAATTGTAGATGCTTGAGCTAACGTGTCTGCTAGCACTGTTGTTCGAGCCAGCATCACTTCTGAGGCGCGGCACAATCAGAAACAGAGGATAAGATAAGATAAGATAAGATAAGATAAGATAAGATAAGATAAGATAACTTTATTAATCCCAAAGGAAATTGTTGTGCCAGAGTTACAGAAAATATAACAGTAATATATATTAAAAAGAAAAGGCAGAATTAGAAATAAAATAAACTATAAACTATAAAGTGTCTCAGTGAAACTATAAAGTGTCTTAGTAAACAATGAGGACTTAGGGTTTGATTGATGAGGATTAACGGTAAAAAAATGTGAATACCAAATTCAGTTTAGCTCTCGCTCTATTTGTAAATATGCAATTTGTATGCTTGTGTGTGTTGTTGTTGTTGTTGTTGTTAGGCAGACGTCATGAGAACGTTAAAGGGGGAAGTGCGGGCATGGATTGTATATAAAACCTGCGCCTTATAATCAGGTGCGCCTTATGTGTGAGTTAAATACAGTAATGGCACACTTTACTGAGACTGTGCCTTTTAATGCGTTGCGCCTTATGGTCGTGAAAATACGGTAACCAGTGTTTCATTGTTTTGTTTTGTTTTTTTAAATGCCACATTCCCTTCTACATTCTGTCATTCTCTCTTGTCAAAGAACAGATTTGTTTACCGTTGTTACCGTTGGCACTCGACCGGACTTCTCTAAGGTTACGAGGCGGCGGCTGGAATTTGCGCCGGTGCCAGACAGATTCGATACCTCAATAAAGACGCACAAGGATCCCACGCCGCCATTTGAGACGGTTAAAAGCGCAGGTGGCCCGTAACATGATGCCTGCATCCCCGCTGAGCTGGTTCCACTATCTGGAGAGTCAAATAACAGGTTTTCCAAAGAAGCGCCAAGGGACGGGAGAACAACGTTGGTCATTGTTTGCTCGAGGGATAAATCTTGTTCTGGAGCGGCTGTCGCGTGTCTGAGGGTCATTGTTATCTTTCAAAGAGTCCTGCGTCCTGATGCTGCTCCAAAATGCTCAAAAAACTCAAAAAAAAGTACATTGTTGGACGTGATCTCAAAGGTACGAAAGATCCCGTAGGTCATTCACTTGAATATGTGATGTTTTTAGACCAAATTTTATTGTTTTTAAAATGATTTCACTATTTTTTTCCCACGCTTTAAACCGGTTTATACAACCTGACGGCCTAAGCGGGTGCAAGAGGTCAATGCAAAGAAGACGACGACACTGGTTTTTGACGCGCTTGATGCAAACGCAGCACAACACACAAAATTTTAAATTCAAAATAATATTTTAAATATTTAAAGCGACGCTTTAAAGGTGAGTGGGAGGCTTAAATGACCAGCGGCGAGAAATGATACACAAAAATCCTAACATGTCTGACGCAGAAGAAGACGACTTCAGTGGTTTCAGTGCACAGGAGGAGGATAAATAAAGCTATGGATGATTTTTCCGTTTTGATCGATCAGCTGTTTTACGGCTGTGTTACAGGCAGCGTTTGGAAACGTTTAACATTTCTTTGTGTAAGAAAAATCACAATGTGGGTATCTGTGGCTTATAGTCCAGTGCGCAGGTAGCAAAGTTTATCATGAATACGAAAAGATATGAATTGATCAGAGAGCTGCGGCTTCAACGACGACACGGCTAGTTTTATAGATTTTAAACAGGCTAACAAGCTTCACGACGCTGTAGTATTTAGCCTCGTCGGATCCGACCAATGAAATTACACGAACGTAACGCAATACACGAAGTTGGTTGACTTTTCCTGGTAGGCGTCTATATTTTTGAAAACTCACCCTGGTAGTGCTACTCTATTTTTTTTTTTTTTTAATCAGATGTGTAACAGGCACTGTTCGGGGGGAAAAAAAAGCATTTGGGGTACGAATTTGATAAAATGTTAGAATAAATGTGTACAAATGAACACTTGCGGCTTATAGACAAGTGCAGCCTTTTTTTTTTTTACTCCAGAATTAAAACATTCCTTTAATCGTCCCACAGCATTGAGGAAAGTTATCAACAATAAAAAACTAAAGATAAACACACAAAAAGGTAGGACTTGTATAATAAGTTGCACCTAAACATGACAATATGTAAACCTGCAAAAGTGGCAACAACAGCATCGTGAGTGGACGTGGGGGAAAGTGAATGAACGGCACTAAAGTAGCAAAAACAAGGGTCGGCATCCCGTGGCTACTGAAAGTATTTAAATTTAAAAAAAAGAAAATTAACTGTTCAGGTAAACTTGTCTCTACATTGTACATGCAACAAACATTCCCAGTGTTTTTGAAGTCATATTTCAGTCCTTTTTTTTTTTTTATATAAGTCGAAGATTATGGCGATCTTGTAACATCCAATAAAAAAAAAAAAAACGTGTTAAAATATTGGTTGCTCTTAATACGCAACAGCATTTTTGGTTTGCTGCTGGTAGATAATAAGGATCTAGTTCCCCCCCAATACGAGGACTCAAATAGAGCATTTTTCCTTAAGTAACCTTCAACCCATCGTCTTTTTTCAGAATTGAAAATGTTTTATTCATTGTTTTCTCTTCAGTTTATTTACAAAAAAAAAACAAAAAAAAAAAAACATGTTAATTAATTTTAATTTTCAAAAGGGTTGTGTATTCCCAGTGTCTTCTCTACTGATTAGTTTATTCATTGAACCCAATCCTGGATGAACCATGAGCTACTGGATGAAGTCTAGCGGCGCCGGGGGAGCCAGAGGGGGTCGACAACACTTCAAAATACTAAGAGGATTAACAAGGATGATTGTTCAACGCAGAGTCACGTCGCCCCTAAAAAACATTCCCTGACCGGGAATCGAACCCGGGCCGCGGCGGTGAGAGCGCCGAATCCTAACCACTAGACCACCAGGGACTCCTGAGCCCCAGAAACCCCAAAGGACGACACAATCATCTTCAGATTCTGTTTGCTCTGACCTTTCCTGAAGAGCAGTGTTGTGAGACCGGTCCAGTTTTCTGTTCAGGTGAACTGCCAGGGGTTCGGGAGACCCAAAAAAAAAACCAAAAAGTTTCCCGCAAACTGGTCTCTTTTCCCTGGAAACTTCTTCGTCTGACATTGAAACACGAAATGTAAACAACGAGGCACATGGCATTAATTTTCCAATTTTAAAAATAACCCCATCTTTGACCGTGTTCATTTCTCACTGAGGGGAATAAATAATCCCAGATCTGCTGATTTTCTGATTAAGGCAAATAAAGTAGAATTTTATTTTTATGGCGCCAAATCACAACCCGGTGGTGTGACGACACTTTCCACACGGTGCAGGTTTGGACCATCTCACTTTATGATCCACAGGAGTGGGGAAACTCTGCCTTCTACCGGGGAAGAAACCCTGGACAGATCCGGCTTACGGTTCTGCCTCAACCTTTTCCAAATACTTGTTTACTTATTTGATCTAATTTTCAAAACTGAAACCCATTTGTCTTGTAGTTTATACACCTGTCATTCTCCACAGAAAGCGGTTACTCTTACAAGAGCCCTCATTTTGTTTTATCCTGTATTGCTAGCACCTGTTAGCTCACCAACACCCCTTCAGGTGAGGCAGAGTAACTGTCTGCCTCACCCTTTGTCTAATTAGCAACAATTCCACTACATTTCCAGTTGGCCTGAGATGCTGTAGAAGTTTCCTGGGTATCTTATCAGCCCTTGTGCAAACATGGTGATAGGCTGAGCAACAAGCGTACGCGTCACTGCGCGGCTAAAGTACTGGGTGTGGAAAGGGGAGGCTCACCACAACTCCGGTTTCTGTCCTGGATTTGATCATAAAAAGCCCAAATGCAGCAATTTTAACTTGAAAGACAATGATTTGAATCATTGCGAGTAAGCTAACAGCAGCAAAAAAACAGGCTAGCCTCGCAATAAGTTTTCCTCAGCCTATGAAATTGTAAACAGAATTCAAAAGAAACCCACACAAGCTTAAGGTCCGGCAGGTAGGGGGGAACTTGAAGAGGCAAGGTCAGCACCAGAAGGCTTGGCAGGACGGTACAGTATACCCTTATTTTTCGCGGGGGTTACGTTCCAAAAAGAGCCCAAGATAGGCAAAATCCATGAAGTAGAAACCTTTATTCTTTTTTACAATTATTATACAATTAAATAATCTATTATACATTGCTGCTGTCATCCTTATGTTTTTTCTTCCTTCTTTATGGAACGAACGGAAGATTCATTAATTCCGTCATGCCGACCTACAGCTGCATAGCTTTTACCTTCCCTTAGCATGTCCAGAAGTTTAACTTTATCTGCCATAGATAGCATCTTCCGCTGCCTTTGGGAAGTTTTGTCAACATTATGGGTTTTAGTGAAACTCGAAATCGCAAGAGAATTTGCACGTACGTCATGTAAATTTGGCGAGCTGTTTTACGTACGCGTACATATTAAACTCAGGAAACGTCTGTTTCCTGAGTTTTTAGGGAATGCTTTGGATCTTTATCTTGGTATGCTCTGCCATGGTTGTGGCAGTGAATGAAAATATGTGGTTTTGACTCTGTTCTCCACAGGCAGTGAACCCCTCCTGTCCAGTCATGAGAAGACGGCGTAACGTTTGCGATAACGGCACTCATTTCACCTGCTCAACGGGTTCTACCTTTGAGAAGACGGATCGTGATGTCACTGGTTTTCCCGCTTATACCAGTGAAAATAACATATTCCTGGATGTCCATCAATTGTAACCCCAAACTGGTCTCCCCTGGTTCGGGGGCTCAGGGGTGCGTCGCCCCGGTTGTGATTCCATAAATAAGTTCAGAATGAACTCCAATTAGGAGATAATTGTGGCGCTGCTGAGCGCTAACAAGATGCTAATGAAACTCCGGGGCTTCACATGGGGAGGGGGAGGTTGCTTTTAGAAAATGAGGTTGCTGCGCCGGTTGTGCCCTCCGTGGGCGGAGGGGTGTGGCGAGCGCAGCTCCGGCGAAGGGAAGTCCCGGCTAATTACCCTCAAACCATGGCGCCGTCCACTTGCACAGCGCTCGTCTGTTCGAATATGCAACAGCGATTTAAAGAGGAGTTTGAGTGACAGCGGGTACAGATCACACGTGTTAGCTAGCAGAAACACGCCGTCAGACCTTGTGTCCTGGCAAGTCCTGTTTGCGTCTTTCTTTCTGTGGCTAAAAACAAATACTAGCACAGAGAATGGCACATTAGTGCAGGGGTTCTTGCTAGCACAACAAGAGGGTCCAACACTTTTAACACTTTCTGTGTGGAGTCTCTATGTCCTCCCACGCTACAAAAATATGCAGGAGGTAAACTGAGTCTGGGAGCAGCTCAAATATGCACTTTTACTTGGAATATTTAGATTTGTAATCAATAAATATCCTCATTTAAACATAATCACAGCTGTGCAGAACTGTTAGTGTGCCTACCCCACATGATTAGCATATGGTAGGTGTTGTGTTAGCGACCTAGCGCACGTCTGCACAGACTGAAGACGCTGCAACAGGGTTCGCGATCGACCTGGGTTCTCAGTTTATCGGCGGCTGTTAACATACACGTGCACACATTGAGTTTCCTGCAATGCACCTGATTGGAAAAAAAAATCCGACGGGGGGGTAAACAGAGCATCCATTGTGTGGTACCCGTCACTAAGAGCCAGATTCCTGTCACCGCTGGCAGAGGTGGGAGGGATGGAAACAGCAACTAGCAAAATCACTGCGACTTCCCTCGGCAGATAGAAAAGACGGCACCTGATGTTTATAAACTCTGCCAGAGAGGAACAGAGTTTGCATACCACCGCAGCGCCTGTCCTCTGTTTACAAGGGCTCCGTCCGCTCGGTAGCATGTTAGCCGCTCCCATTGTACAGCAGAGGCCGGGATGTCGTTTAGTAACAATCCCTCTTCTGTCCTCAGAAGCCTAATATGATCCATTTGATTGTCCAGGGATCGTACATTTGCTAGAAAGACAGATTGCTAGAAAGCCGGATCGCTGCTAGCCTAGCTCGGATACCTGCGCTATTTATCTTATCTTATGTTACACAATTGGCCCACTAGATATGTGCATATCTGTTTTTGTTGTCTATTTTGTTAAATCCTGTCACATTCATGTTTCTGGTTTGTTTTTACCTCAAGTTCAGGTTCGACCCCCTCTGCAAGCCTGAGTGGCAGATAAGCAGTATGGATATAAATAAATGAAGTAAACATGACAAACATGTTGCAGAGTGGAACATCCAAGGGCAGCGCCCCCTAGTGGACAGTTTCTGCAACTGCGTCATTGAAACAGGTGAACACATGTCAACGTGGATGTCAGTTTGTGCGTTCTGTTGAGCTGCTCTCACATCCTTAATCACCCGCCCGCAGTAACTGGTGTGTGTGTGTGTGTGTGTGTGTGTGTGTGTGTGTGTGTGTGCCAGGAAGATTTGACTTTGTTTACTCTACAAGTGTCAGCAGTCGTGCGTTTTGGTCCCGGCAGCGGAGGTTTCCGAAACCGCTGATTTGTCAGGCAGATGCTTTGAATGGGTTGTTATGGTTACGTGATGTTTTTGGGTTATGCTGGGGGTGAGGTTGCGCACATACACACACACACACATAAATATATACATGAGAATTAATGGAAATGATGTTAATCTATACAATGGATGAAAAAAATGAAATCCCACACCCCCAGGCTGCTTGCTTTTACATAAATAATGTCTTATCTGATGTCACATTTCTTTTAATTTTTTTTTGGTTTATTTTTCTTCAGGAAATCTATAATTACAAAAAAAACCTTCCTCATTTTGATAAACGCAGGGTTTTTTTTTTCCATCTTAATTCCTTGTAGGGGTACTTTACCCTAGAAATCATTCACAGAAGACTCAGACGCACACCGAGGAGTCGGGAATTGAACCATCAGCGGGTACTCACGCTCTAGAGCGGGACAGGAAGCTGGAGAACAGGAACCCTGGAGACCGAGAAGCATTAGGAAAAGGGTCTTCTTACAAGAGCCCGTCCACCACTGAATGGCGCCGGTTTGGCAGGGATCACGCCAATCATCTCGGCCTTAATGCTGCTGCAAAAAAAAATGAGAAACAGTTGTGTCATCATCTGCCTCTGAGCCCCTGCGAAGCCCCTGCGAAGGGCAGCCCAGAGCGAGACAGTCTCCAACCAACACGTGGAGAATCATAACTTAGCTTTCTTGTTATTACCATTGTCGCTATTACTCCTCCTAGGACTTCCAACAGCATTCCCGTTACAATGATTTCTTTATCTTTGTTTGCACAACCAATCATATCAGATTAATACCTCCTCTTTGGCTCCATTGTGACAGCGCGGCTTCGCTGTCTGTTTATGTAATGCCTGCTTTCGGTGAATCAAAGAGACTCCGGGAACGTGATCGCTGGGGGTGTAATTCCGGCCCCGGCCACTAGAGGGCGCCGTAGACCCCTCCCATCACTTTTCACAACAATGCTCGTCAGATCTGGGCTTCGGCGCGGCTGGCTAATATTCCGTTATCATTCCGTTTTTCTGTTTTTTGGCGTATCGCAGAGAGACGGAAGTCCCTCCAGCATGGCCGTGGCGTCGGCAGGGTTAAATTTGCAATTAAAGCTGCTCAGATAACGTGGTCTTGGAGTTTTACTGGCACCATTTAAAGCACTGGTCTGCGGTAAAAAGCCTGGACGTCTTTAATTAAATAAGAGTCAGGAAGTCATCACACCAACGTTTTAATAGCGCCCACCCCAACTCCCGCCCCCGCCCCATTCTCCGCAGTCGAGGCGATGACTTGAAGAAATTAAAAGCCGACATGAAAGTAATGAGACGCGTCGCTTCCTGCTCGATGAAGAACAATGCAGGGGGAAACTCGCCGCGCCGCCCGTTCATGTCGGCCGACTTTATCTCCACGTCAAGGATTTGCGACGCTTCTAAGCTCGACTGAATCCCAGGGCGAGCCGCGGGGGTCTGCGCGTGTGCGAGGCTCGCCGCTCCCCCCCCAAAAAAATACGTCTGCAGTCGTTTCCGTTCTTCAGTCAACGCCCTCACCTCTATTTTTCACACGAGTCATTGCAATTTGCCTGAAACGAGATTTCCCTGAAAGATTACTTTAATATAAACTAATTTAAAAATGTCCAGGGCTGCAATTTACTCGATTACTTTGGCCCTAGATTCATTTTTCAACCCGTTATATTGTTTCCTCCGGTGCCGAGGAGCTGTCGGTGTAACTACTTTGTAATTAATCGCCTCCGGATCTCGTCTAATCTCCGTTTTTCAATCTCCGAACCCTCAGCCGTGCAATTTTCGCCCTTTTATTTCTACATTTCCTACGACTTGGGCCTCATTTATGATCGCCGTAAAATCCTCAAACTGACTTTGTTCATTTCCTGTGTAATCCTATTCGTTTTTTGCGATGTGCAGCCAAACGCAGGAAGACAGTGCGGCGGCACCATCAGTGGCTGGGAGGCAGTGTTGCGCACGATTCTCAAGTGCAACCAGCGAAAGAAACTGAGAAGAAGAACAAGAAGAAGACAACATGGTGTCGTTGTGAGCAGGAAGTAAAATTCAGCGTCCATATGCTACTACCATATGCATGTTTGTTCACACAAAAGTGTGAATTGAGCGCTGCAGCGCCCTCTAGTGGACATAATGGGGAACAACACCAGCAACGTAAAGCACGAATGGGAAGTAGGTAGGACGTGATGCTTGACCACGTTTGAAAAGGTTATTTTGGTGTGCGTCCATGTCTCTCCGAGTCCAGGTCAAGCATGAAGTCACATTCTGGTGGCTAACATTCACACACTTCTAATGTTGTAACTGAATAAAGGCCACTTCAGATTCCGGAAATTCTGGCGCTTGTGCTACTTCATATCGCCGGAACACAACCATTATGGGATGACATCGACTTTTTGAATTAAACAAGTAGTTGTGAAATGCATTCTAATGTCTCCCTCTCACCTTTTTGAGCTTTTTAGTCTTTTTCTGCTCAGAAATGCCACTAAAATAACCAAATTTATTTTTAAAATTATAGTATAACAGATTTTCTAGCATTGAAGAAATACTTCCTAGCACTGAAGAGATGCTTTGCTGCAAGGAAGAAATGCTTCCTAGCATTGAAGGAATACTTACTAGCATGGAAGAAATGCTTCCAAGCATGGAAGAGATGTTTCGTAGCATGGAAAAATACTTACTAGCGTGGAAAAAACGCTTCCTAGCTTGGAAGAGACACTTGCTGGCATGGGAGAGCAGCTTGCTAGCTTCCCACCAAGACACAAAACACTGTTAGAACAGCTGATTTTCCCACGTCAACCCACCAGGTGAGTGTTTAAGTGTTTTCACCTGGCTCAGAGGCCATATTTATACTGCCTTAAAGCATTGTTTATGTCCTAGAATGCAGCGTTCCCATGCCAGCCCTGGTGCTACAGTGACACCTAGTGGTGTTAAACATCATGACAGAACTTATATCGATCTCGTTATTAGAAGTGAGTGGTTTTCAACGTCCACGGACTGGTGTTGACATGGAAACCGCTCGACGTCTGTGACGCGGAAGCATTTCAAACTGCCGTTAAGGATTTAAAACTAGAATCTTAACTGTGTGTTTCCCCAAAGCCTGCACGTCATATACGATGAATTGTTAGCGGTGATTATATCTGCAAAAGGAAAAGAGGGTGCTTGTTATCGCTGACAAGGCTGGAAAGATCAACCGGCCAGAGCTGAGGCGGGCTCACCCGGTGAGAAACTGCAAGGTGGTTTGTAAATATGCAGCGCTGCAGCGCTCGCGGCGAGCCTTGAGCGCAGGCCGTCCCGGGGTTGAGGTGCATCCTGGGTATGTAAAGTGCTCGACGTGGTTTCCGGAGACGCGACCGCGCGCCCCAACACGAACGCGAGATGAGGAGTGCACGTAGTTAACAGAAAACAAAGCAAAACAAAAAAAAACATCCGCTGAGTGAGCGCTGAGTATCCCGTCCATGTTCACGCTAAGGTCACCGCAGGAGAGGAGGAAGAGGAGGGCTTATTAACGCCGTAGCGACAGCGAGGCCGCGGCCCGGCGTGGCGCTGACGTCCAAAAAATCCGGTCGCCGTGATTCAGCGATCGTCATCCTTTTTTTTTTTTTTTTTTTTCCGTCTGCCTGGATTCTAACGTCCGCCGGCAGCTCGCTCGCCGGGCGCGCGTCCTTCCCCGCCGCCCCCTTTGGGGCGTCACTCGGCGTTTAATTGCAAATGAGAGCGGGGAACAGCAGGCGCCGCGTCAGCCTGGCTGTCAGGGCGAATTAAGAGACCGGAGAGGGGAAATTTCCCGATCGTCCCCGGGACGGGGAACACGGATTGTGAATTAATCCCCGCTGAGGGGGAGGGAATGGAAGACTGACTGGCACGGGGGTTTAGCGGTTAAAGCCCCGGCGCCGGCGGGTTTCTTGCTTCCCTCTCCGCTCGTTTGTACAAAACAACTTTGCGCCTCGATAGATGCTATTAAGGTGGTAATGAAGCCCCGGCTTCGGCGGCGTTCGGAGACGTTTAAGCCCGGCGGTAGCCGCCGCACCTCTCGGCGAGCAGACCAAGGTCCAGACGCCGCCCACTGGACTCGGAGGGTCACAACTCCGTGTTCACGCGGCTAATCGGTGGAACTTTGAGGTCAGTAGCGAAACGTCCGGTCCAGGCGCGGGCGGGCCGAGGCAGCCCTCCTTCTGCCACTTCTTTCAAGCTCCTTGAGGAGGACGAGATGCTGGACAGTTGAATGAACACATCCCAGCAGCAGGAGGACCTTCTTTCCCTTCTCACACCTCCAACCGTCACCCCGGATCATCTGTCCCCCCACGCCGGTAGGAGCCGCCTGTCACGTCTTGTGAATATTTTAATCATGGGGTTATTGAGGGAGTGGGTTTGATTCCAAGCTCAGGGGACGTCTAAAGCTCCCTCCTCGCTTCATTATCGCAGATTATGCGGTGAATTACCCAGCTGTTGGTCGGGGGGGGGAGTTGGACTCAACGTTGCCCCTAGTGGTCACTTTGCGCAATTGCACCCAAATGACCCGCTCTCCAAACCAATCGAGTCGCCCGTTTAAACAAATCTGGGAATTTTTTCCGGGAGATTTAAACAGAAATCCGTTGCTAGGCGCCTCCTGGCGGGATGGAAGGCGGCGACGAACGTTTGCACCTCCGGAAGTAAGCGCCACTGCTCTACCCCCCCCGTCTCTCTCTGGAGAGCGCCTTTGTCACATTCATAATGAAAACGCCGCTCGGCCTGTCACGCTGCGAGAGCATCAAACACCTCGGGGAAACGCATTACGGCGGGAAAACGCAGCGGCACTCGTGCACTCCTCGAGCCTGCTTTGATAAAATGGAAAGGTGTGTGTGAGAGTGTGTGTGTGTGTCAAACCGCAGCGTCCGTGGCGAGGCTCCATAACCTTCTGTACCCGCCAACTCTCCCCCTGATGGATGATTCATGATGGGCCGGCCTGCTTCTGCCAGGAGGAGGTCATCAGCATCCAGGCCATCACTGAAGACAGCGAAGGGCGAAGCGCCTCCGCGGGCGCCTCCGTACCCGTGGAGTTTGTGGAGAAATATCAATCCAGCACGCCAGCAGAAAGGGGGGTGATGGCTCGGGGAGCAGGAGACAATCAAAGTTAGCGTTTTGGCAACAGACAATTACAGTGGACCCTCACTTTTCAAGGGAGTTATGTTCCAAAAAAAAACCCGCGAAAAGTAGAGACGTAATAATTTTGGTGTTTTTTACAGATATATTAACCCTCGACGAAATTCACTCAACCCTTTACGAACCTCCCGCAAACTGTCATCAACCCACCATCGACTGGATTACGCTTCCCGCACTCTTTTGGGAAGATGCCGGGCATTTAGGAGGCATCGTAAAGCGTGGAGTATCGCAAAAAAAATGAAAGTTTCACAAACTAAATAGCACAAAGTGGACAGTATTCACGCTGACACAAAGGGCAGCGAAGTGGAGCAGGACATGTATGCTTGTATGCACAACCTACAAAGAGATCAGCTGCTTCTCTCCGTGAACCAATCGACATGAGGAACGGAGCAACATGTTCAATCGGCCAATAGCACGCCGAGTACGGATCTACTTAACCAGTGTTATCCCGCATGAGATCTGGCGTGGGTACGATGGTAGGAGGTTCTTCTCAACTTCTACAACTAACCTGACAAGACAAGAGGGGGATGAAACGTTCTCGTTACGGCTCCACCTAAACAATTCTGATATGCATTTGTGCAGCAATGTGTGTGTGTGTGTGTGTGTGTGTGTGTATGATTGTTTACTTAATCAGCTTAACAAGTGTTCTAAATAATAAACCAGGTGTTTCTGACACTATGGAATCATCGGATCTCCTCACTCCTAGGCTAATATTTGAAACAACACAGTCGTTTACTTTCAAAACTACCGGTTTTACTTTTATAAAATGATGTGAAAATATAAATACATAAAGTAATAATTATACATAAAATAAAATTTCAATAAGTGTGCATGAATATTTGACCATCAGCGTCTTTACAAAAGCTGTCCGAAGATGCAGTTCCACCCCCGGCCACAAGGGGGCGCAATGTGGGGTTTGATTGGACTGACCTGCAGCTGAACCGGGGTGACGATGAAGAGCTCAAGAACACCTGGGAGGAAGAAAGAGGAGTGTGTTACTGCCGCCGTGCAGGAAGGACACCACGTCCAATCAGAAGAGGGCGCCGGCGGGATGTTCCATCCCTCAACGACACCAAGGAATCCATTAAGAACTGTCCTTCTTCTGCGGTTGCCTTTGGTACTTAGCTAGCTGCTCGCCCAAAGTGTTCTTATTATAAGTTGGACTTTGGGGAGAATCAGCGTGAAATGATATGAAATGACCTAAGCACCCACCCACACACACACACTCACACACACACACGGAGACACACACCGTCAAGACTTGAAAATCGCTAAAGTAATTGGTTTTGTCTTCAAAAGGCCGCCTAGCCCCTTCATCTTTATGTATTACCTGCGGCCCGGCAGCCATTCAGGTGAGGAGGAAGAGGAGGAGGAAGAGAAAGAGGAGGAAGAAGAGGAAGAGGAGGAGGAAGAGGAGGAGGAAGAGAAAGAGGAGGAGGAAGAGGAAGAGTAATTAAGTCTGGTAAACATGTCCTACCTTCACTAGATAGAGGTGGATTGTCAAAAACCCTCGGAGGAGGTGGGGGGATTCGGAGCGACTTTGTTTTCTTCTCGGAAATCAGTCAAGGCCTGTTAGATTCTTCTCACACACACACTCACACACACACACATACGTGCACGTGCGCACAGGCACCCATCAAAATGGGGTTTGCTTTTCATTTCCTGCTGAGCAGGCGTCTGTTACGCGAACGCCCTTGAACGTCGAGGGCGGGGGGATTTTGCGCGACGCGGATCAGAGCCGGAGTGTGTCGGTCACAGGAGCCACCGGTTCAGGTGGGACGCGCCTGGGCTTTGATCGCTGTGAGGTGTGTGTGTGTGTGTGTGTGTGTGTGTGTGTGTGGACTGCAACGCTTTGCCGCAGCAAGGACGGACGCCGTCACACACGCCAACTTCCACCGCTTTGTCAATGCAAACTGCTTTTCCACTCCTGACATCTGTGTTGGCTCTCCATCTCGCCGGCAAATTGAATCTCACACACACACACACACACACACACACACACCCTGTAAGAAGCACCAATGGAATCCTGAAAGCAGACAGATCCCACGGCGGCAGAGCCGGGCTGCCGAGGCGCCTTCGTTCCTTCCCGGCCCGAGGAAACATCCACCGCGATTAATAAACATGAAGCGCCGCAATTTCACTCAGACATCTGGAGGTGTTATTTTTTTGGATGGCGGGGAAACGACTTCTTTTGTGATCACTCCTGTTTACGTGCCACCGATCATTTCTTTTCTCTCCCGCCAATCGTCCTCTTACGCTCCATCCATAAACCGCCTCGGCGCCACTTTATCTCCAAAACATCTCCCATGCTTCCCTCCACATCTTCTCCTCAGCGTCTCCAAACCGTCTCCTCACCTCTGAACCTCATCCTAGTTTTGCAGAGGCCATTTCTTTCCCTTTCCTTTCCCATTGTTTTCTTTTCGTCCCTGTAAGATGGCGCTGGAAGACGGCAGCCTGTTGCAGCAGCTCAACAAAGCATTCATTCATTCATTCATTCATTCTCCACCTTCTCCATCTTCTCACCGCTCCACTCTGGTTCCTCTCATTCCTCTCTGGCTGCAGATCGCAGCGTCGTCTGCGAACAAGCGTAGCCGCCAAATAATTCCTTTCGCAACTTAGCGATGATATCCCCGAGGTTTATTTACTTGCTGTATTTTTGTCAAGGCAAGATAACTGGCAAACTTGTTTATTTATCTTATTCTTGTCATCGCTATTGTCACTCTCTTTATGTTATCGTTCACTTTTGGTTGTCTATTTTTCTGTTCCATTCTGTCGTCCATTCTTATCCCCGATGGTGTTGCTGTTGCTGTTCTCCCTGCTGTCTATTTATTCATGGATATCTTTGCTATCTTCTGTCTTTATTTCTGCCTTTCTATTTATATTTATACTCATATTTATATTTGTTTCCTTTTTTTGGCATAACTGCTACGCTGCTGCGACAAAGGAATTTCCCCAATGGGGATCAATAACGTTTATCTTATCTCAACTTCACGAGTAGGATCGTGTCAAAGTGTTTCTCAGGAAGCTCCAGAAAAAGAAGCAAATGCGCGATATTTGCGGCGAAGTGTACATTTGATTTATGAGCCCAATCCATCAAATGGAACATCCGCCGCTCCGTCTCGCCCGCCACGTTCACTTCCAGCTCTGGAGATGGAAAAAAAAATAAAAAATAAGAAGCCACCGGTCGCCGGGGCGCTCTGGACGCTCGTCGGGAAAAACAATCATTTCAGGTAGCAAATAAGAAAAGAACGTCGGAAGGGCTGAGATTGAGTCTCACCTTGTTTGTCGAGTGTTTTGACGGTTAATGAGATTTCGCCGTGGCGGCGGTGGCGGCGGCGTGTCAACGCAAGGGGGGCCGAAGTAGCCGCCCGGAGATGCAGACCGAAGATGGCTCTCAGGCCGGGGACGAACCGATGAAAAAGTCCAGATCTGGCCGGTGTGATCCTGCAAGACAAAACGGAGGGCAAGGTTAACACAAGCGAACAAGCGTGTCCCTTCCTGGCGCCGAGGGGATGGCGTTCGTGCAGGAGACGACGGCGTGGAGGAAGCTGATTGGATGGAAATGACGGCTGACAAAAGCACTAACAGGAAGTGAGCTTCACGACAAAAGATGAAAAGGCAAGAAAATCAGAATTTTCCTCATAGTTCATCAAGGAAATCTTAAAAATTTTGATGTATAAATGGGAGTTTTGAGGGAGTTTTGAAGTTTAAGATTCCTCTGGGAATTTTTTCACAGAACATTAATTGTGTGTGTCAATCACTGATTCCCGCTCGTGCTGAAAACCGCACGGATTCGTGTTTGCGACGCCGTCCCGGCTGTCGGATTCAATTATTCTGACGAAACGTCAAGCATCGTTTCTGAGACTCGCTCATGATTTATTCAGGCCCCCGTCGGGGAGCCGCGGCAAACGCTGTCGTTTTCCGATTTCTCCTGGAGGTCAATGAGTCATCCTCCTTTCCCCGGGCGCGTGAACGCCGACGCGTCACCTTTATGTCCTTCCCGAGGATTCCCCCTCTCTCTCCGTGCACAAGCAGGAGAAAAGGTCACCCGAGTGTGTGTTTGCGTGCGTCGGTTTCACGCAACAGCGGGCGATAAAGCCGATCGATCGCGACGTGAACAAACTCGCGTTTCTAAGTCCTCTGGAGGATGGAAGAGGGGCGGCGCGAGGGGGGGGATGTAGGTCGCCTGCGACAATCTGGAAGATCATGAATTCATTATTGGGATGCAGGAGCTGCATTTGTTGTTGCGTCGAAATGCATAATTAATCAGCAGCGAAGGAAACGTGGACTAATGAGAGGCGAAGAATCCGTTCAGACACAGGAAAAGCGTGATACGGGCTGCATTTTAATGCTGACGAGTTACGTCTTTATTAATGCATCATGAAATATTAATATCAAATCTCGCTTAAAACCGCTGAGATGAGACGAAATCCCGCGCGACTGTTTCGCAATCCATCCACCTGGGCGGGATCGAGCGGGAGCTATCATTGTGCTAAGCTAACTAGCAAAGTGGCAAAGCGGGTGAAAGTCTCTCCTACGCGGTTGCTTGGCGACAAAGATCACAGGTGGAAACGGGTGAGGACGCGAGAGGTAAACAACCGTGGCTAACAAGCTAGCGCAGCTATCTGCTCTGTCCTCCGTTAGCATAGTCAGATTTAGCTCCTTCACCACTCGCCAGCTTTGTTACCATAATTTCCAGACGATAAGCCGCAACTTTTTTCACGTAAACAACAACGCGGCTAATATATGGACTTTTTTTTGGGGGGGGGGGGGGGGGCTAAAGAGTTTCACGCCGCTAAAATGTTTTTCCTCGTCACATCGGGCCGATGAAATGACCGGGAAATTCTGAGTCCGTTCAACTCCGACACCGAAGAAGACGACTTTGACGGTTTTAGTGCGCAGGAGGAAGCCCGGGTTGGCGATCGGCTAGCCGGTGCGGCTTATATCGAGTCCGGAAATTACGGTACTTCCTGTTTCCAGCTTCCTCTTTTTCAATCCGATTGACGGCAACAAGAAGTAAAAACATGTCTGCGCCTTCGGGAAGCCGACCAGAAGCGGCGCTGGAGGAACATCAGGCAGGCGGCGAGAGAGATTAACGTATCGACTGACGGCCGGGACTATTTTTAGCCCGTCGGATCAATTCGCCGGCGCGGGAAAAATCAGCCGCGGCCTGGCTTTTTCCCACGGAACACACACTCTATCGATCCGCCCCCTTCTGTCCGACGGAGAAAAAAAAAGGAATCGGATACGAAGTCGATCTTCGGATTCGCCAAACGGGATCAGCTGGTCGCATCCAGGCGTGACGCCGCTTTTAATATGCAGAAGGCGCTGCCGACAGAAAGTTTCAGCTTCATCAAGCCACTTCCCGGTTCCCCTGGAGACCCACCGGGGGGAGATCTATCTCCCCCCGCCGCCGCCGCTGCAGATGAAGGGGGGAATTAAGGGATAAACAAAGCAGAAGTAATCCAATTACCTCGACGGAGGAAATCCCCTGAATCAAAAATGTCCGGACGCCGCCGTAATGACCGCCGCCACGTTCAGAGAAGGACGCGTCCAAGGTGAGTTACAGAGGAGCGACCTGCTGATTTATGGAGGGCCGTGCAAATCAGCCGAGGTGAGAAAGTCCTGATTACAGTAAATGGATGCCCGACACACACTCACACACACACACACACACACACACACACACACACACACACACACACATCAGCAGTGGAAGTCAAATGTCAAAGCAACGCCGAGGCCTTGACATTTTCCCTCCCCCAGCTGACTCAACTCATAGCGGACCTTTTCACTTCTTAAAACACCGACCTTTCCGCGGCGTCCTCGGAGCCGTGTTCCAAGACGTGGCGTTCGAATCCCGCAAGACAAAACCCGAAGACTTGACGGCGAGACGAACGCCCTTTTTCCTTCACCCTTAAAAAAAATTACAGTTTTTTATTTTCATTTCCTGTGACAGCTGAGCCGGAAGAAGGAAACGAACGTCGACCCAGTTGCAACGGTCGGTCTGATTGGTAGATGGTGCAAGCGGTTACCGGCCGACCAATCAGAGGAGGGCGGGAGATCAGGCAGAAAAAAAAAAATTGGGTGATTAGGTGTGTGTCATCAGGTGATTGGCTGCAGGTGTGTGGAATGCTGTCATTGGACTAGAGGCGGGGTTCACCAGCCAATCACAACGCCACATATAGAGACGTCCAACCATTCCTCCTGTCATTCACATGTCATATTACCCTCAACACCAACAAATGGGTGATTTAAAATTCATTTGCGTGCACATTTTATTCCACATATCGTGCACAAAATCACTTTTCATTTTTAACCAAGTGCTCAATACGTCGATCGCAATGATATTAAAAAAATAGACGTCAGCCTATCGTCCATCCCGTCACTATAACATCTGATTTTTTTCTGACACTGAGGTCACTGCACGTGCACAAACAACGGCGCAAGCTTGTCAAAAGATCATTTTGATTTGGTGATTTTATAAGTAGCTCACATGCTGAAAAAAGTGTGAGCACAAAATAAAGCATTTAAAATATTTTAGTGAAATATATTTCTTAGTGCCATGGGCTGTATGATGTCCAGTATTATGTGCAATATATTTCTCTATTACGTCATCATTGTCATCCCTGTTGTCTATTTATCTGCTGTCTATTTATTCGTGGTTTTATTTTTATTTTTTGTCTTGCAATCTCCTGTCTTCTGCCTTTCTTTTTATATTTATACTCATATTTATATTCATATTTATTTCCATTTTTTTTCACATTATAACTGTTTCGCTGCTGTGAAAAAGGAATTTCCCCTATGGGGATCAACAAAGTTTATGTTATCTTAAAATATCATGTTTCTATGCAATGTTATGCTCCCCTTTTTTTCCATTACTATTATTACTACTATCATGTACAATTACATTTAATAGCACCACAAATACTACTCTCTATTTAGATTGTGATTATTTGGCTGACTTTGTCCTGAATGTATCGTCATTTTCCCGGTATTCTATTAAGCGCTGTTCATTTATTTATTTCCAGTTTGCTCCGAGTTTTCCCCGCCATGGAAAGTCCCCTCGGAATAAATTGCGAATATGATAAAATATTATATATTTCTTCTCTTCAACCCCGTCCGTCGCGCCGCTCTCCCGCCAGAAACTCTCCGACTTAGTGAAGTCACAATGATGTCTGAAGGCCGGCGGTATCGATTGCGACCCCGGACGTGTCTGGAACAACGATTGTGTGTGTTCTTTTTTTTTTCCCGACCGTGCCTTTTCTGAATCGCTAACTGGAAAAAGTCCATCCGAAACTCCGAACACGCGGATTAATCATAAATCAGCGTCGCTCCGAGAGTCCTTGAATTCCGTACCTCCTCTGGTTTGCTGATTTGTCGCGCGCGCGGTCACAAAACAAACGTCAACCGCCGATAAATCACAATCGGCTCCGGCGGTTTTATCGGGAAAACAAAATCTGAAGTCGACAAGCAGGAGGCAAACAAACAAACTAATCTGCGGGGTTTGCATCGAAAACCCCGGCAGCTCCCCTGATTTTCGACCGTTATGTCAACTAGAATCTGCGATTTCAGCGAGGGCTCGATCTCGATCGCGCTCGTGTGTGTATATGTGTGTGTGTGTGTGTGTGTGGTTGTGTGTGATAAAGCCTCCATCAACTCAAACAAAGACAATTTCAAACTCAAAGTGGATGAAAACAAATAGGAAAGCGAGTGCCGGCCAGGCGGCGAGTGAAGTATAATTCCATCCAATTTGGGATGTAAAAGACGGGCTTTGAATGTGTTTCTTGTTTGTCGAGTTGGAGGTCGTCGTGCCGCCGTCAAGGTCGCGCTGAGTGTATTTTATATCTGCAACAATGAGTGAAAAAACGAGGCCTGCAATGAAAGCCTTCTATGTGAAGGCAGAATGCCACCTGGGGACGAGTGGACCGCAAGCACTTAGCAACAGCGGTGATGAAATAAATGCTTTTTTTTTGTTGTATTTTTTTACAGTTTGGGGGGCTTTTTAATTTTTTTTTTTCCTTTTTTTTTTTTTTTTTTGAGGGGGGGGTTGTTGTTGTTTTTGATTGCATTGCTGAAACCAGCTCAATGTGCCGTCTGTCTCAACTAGTTGAGGTAGTAACAGAGTTTATATATGTGTGTGTGTGTGTGTGTGTGTGTGTGTGTGTGTGTGTGTGTGTGTGTGTGTGTGTGTGACGCACAACCCCTTGCTACAGCGGTGAGGATAGAATTTTAGCTTTACAGTTTTAGCAAGAGGTTTAAGCTTTCTAAGTTTCTTTATTTGCCTGTTGTTTTCTTGTTTTTTCTTTTGTTGATTTTTATGTTTAATATGTTTAATATTTTAATTTGATTTTTTTTTGGTTTTTGGTTGAGCTGGGCCGTCGTCTGCCTCAACCAATTGTGGTAGTGTGTTTGTGTGTGTGTGTCTGTGTGTGTGTGTGTGTGTGTCAAGACAACTGGGCCACAAGCACTTGGCAACAGCAGCGAGCAAACAATTGCATTTTTAGCTTTTTTTTGTTTGTTTGTTTGTTTGTTTGTTTGTTTTTTGTTTTACTTATTTTTGTTGTTGTTTGGGTTTGGGGATTTTTATTTTATTTTATTTTTTTATTTTGCAGAAACCTGATCAATATGGGCTGGAATTCTGCCTCAACCCATAAAAAGCGAGAGTGAGTGCTAATAATGAGATTAGCGCTAACAAGCACATGCTAATAGCTGACATGATACTAACATAACTTGTGTGTATGTGTAAACACAAACACATCACAACACACTCAACCATGAACATGTATTCTATATCCAAGATGGATATATAGACGATAGACATGTCGGCTAAAGTGCGTCATGTACCCAAAATGAGGTCAGCAGTAGACGCCGCCACCGCCGCCACCGCCGCCACCGCTGTCTTTAATAGTTCCAGGGCGTTAATGGAGGCACTCAGTCGGGGCGTCGCTGATTGGATCCTTTAATGGACGCTCTCGCCGCGATGGAATATGGTCGAACCTCGCCGCTGTGGCGCATTAATACCCTTTTCAAACCGTTTGTCCGCACTTTTTGTTTCACGCGCCACAAACCGTGGGGCACTCTGCAACCGCCGCGGACGTTGTGGCATAAACACATTAGCGCGCCCCCCGCCGTGATGCTACAAGGACGGGAACACACACGCATCATTAGCTTCCTTGTACATCTAATCCAGCGGGAAGATAGGCAAAGAGCATTTGGATGGAAGATTAGCACCGCTAGGTTTTCCATGCTAACCTGTTTAGTAGCGTAATGCTAATCTCTTTATCAATGGGTTGAAAGGTGCATTTGTTTTCCAGAAGCAAGTTGGCCGTCCTTTATAGAGGTCCTTTCATTCGTTGGCAACTTCGAGGTTTGCTAGCATTCATTGCCATGCTAGCATTGCTAGTTAGGGGGCTATGTGCCGCTTCCTATCCTTTTGGAAATGTAGGAGTTAGCCCAGGCGACTGATGTCATGTTGATTAGCCCGTTGCTAATTTTGTTCCAAACGCTTCAAAAAGAAATCGGCAAATCCCATTCGGGATCCAAATCTCGTTTCACGTGATGTCACGTCTTCGTCCAACGAGCCAAAGACGAGAAGACGGAAGCCCAAAGCCGTAGAAGAAATGATTTTCTTGATTTCCCGCGGGATCTTGCAGCCGCAGGTCGTCCATCATTTTTTTCTGAGCACTCGATTATTTACACCAAGCCAGGCGGTCTTTTGGTTCGAGGCACTTGACCGTCACCGGCGGCGGACGTCTCGTCGTGTGATTAAAAAAAGAAGGTCTTCCTTTGCATTTCATCCAACATTCATGAAGGGGAGATGCTCCTCGACGCATCTACATAATTAAATATTGACCACCGCACTCCGCTGAAAACGCCGGCGTTAAGGGATCAAGAGGAGAAACTGCATCGATAGATGCTCATAAGGGGTTCTTTAATGGGATCGATGGTAACATTTTCCTTCTTTGATCCTGCACCGTCGCCTGGCAACCGCGGGATCAATACCGCCGCGGTAAATGAACACTCAAGGCGCTGAATTGAAGCATGAACCGTCAGCTATCCATAGGCTAACCCGCTAACTATGAGGTTCCACCACCACACTTGTTCAGGTTTTGTTTTGTCCGACAAAATGTTTACAATCTACTTCCTGCCGGCTCGTTAGCTCCGCCTCCTCTCTCCGTCCAATCAGCTGCCTGTGTCCCAGTCACATGTCCAATAAATGATTTTTTTTTTATTGTGTTACTTTCAATGTTTGGTTGTTTTTATTTCCTGCCATCAGTTTGTTTACCCCCTCTTCCTTGGGAGTTTATTCCGTTGTAAATCCCTCAGTTTCTGCAATCCCGCTACTTCCTGTAGGGCGTGTTAAGCCCCGCCCACTGGCATGAAAGGTGTTAATTCGTAAAAATGATTGTTTTTAAATCCTCCGCTCAGCCCGCTCCGGCTGCTCTGGGGTTCGCATCAGGTCTCGGCTGAAAAAAGTAGGTCGACGATCCAGATCGGGTTAACAACGAGAGCGCGACCTTCACAACGAAGGTAGAAATTGATTTCCCGCTTCACTGCGTGACAGTGTTGCCATTGGCAACATGTGTTTTCGACTTTACCGGGATTAAAACAGCAAGAGATTAATAATCGGCTCAACAAAACGGTTTTGTTTTTGTCTCAAACCAGAACTTTCCTTTTGTAGTTCCTCCCAGAGGAGATCCGCTCCTCTTATATCCCTCCAACGGGGTCGCTTGCTAATTAGCGGCATCGTAGCTCGTTACCGCCGCGACTCGGAAAA
This sequence comes from Fistularia commersonii, assembly GCF_037954325.1. Classification (NCBI taxonomy): domain Eukaryota; kingdom Metazoa; phylum Chordata; class Actinopteri; order Syngnathiformes; family Fistulariidae; genus Fistularia; species Fistularia commersonii. Next base: position 3,442,875 of record NC_141307.1, read on the forward strand.
CAAGGAACGCTCCCGTGCCACCTCGCCGCCCGGATCTGCCGCCACCAGAAGGCGCCCAAACTTCCCTTTGCATAAGACGGGAAAATTGAAAACCTTCGTCCTCCTGGTGTGTCCAAGTGTTTTTAGCGAAACAATGAACCTGGCGCAGCGAGACGGCTGCCAACTGCTTAGCGTTCATCCATAATGGGTTAAATGCAGAGAGGAATTTCCCGCAAGGGATTAATAAAGTATCATAAAATGAAAATTATAAATACAGTCATTCATCTATGCCACTTATTCTGCACTCAGGGTTGTCGAGTCACTGGAGCTTCTCTCAGCTGTCATTGGCTGAGAGGACATACAACCATTCACCCTCTCATCCAACATTACAATTAATCTATAATAATTATAAAGTATGAATTCATAAATATAATAATTGTATAACAATTATAGTAATAATAATAATAATAGTGATAATAATAATAATAATATGTAATACATAACATATGACATATAATAACAATAATAATGATAATAATAATAACAACAATAATAATAATGATAATAATAATAATAATAATAATAATAATAATAATAATAATAATAATAATAAAAATTATAAAACAAAAACATTTTATTTAATTCATAGGGGAATTGCTTCTCTCCTCCTCATCATCGACCTTTTAGGATGAATCGGGGACGCAGATAGGGGTTCAGTGTCATATTTTTCCTTTGTTTTAATGTAAAAGTGAACAGGTAAATGATGAAGATCTTTCTATTTAATGAACTGTTCCTTCAAAAAAATACACTACAAACAACCTGAGAGTCATGAAGAAAAGTAAGTGCAATTTCAACAACACTGTGCCTCGGTTCTTGTCGTCTCATTTCTCCGTGCATTAAGTCCTATTTTCGTCACGGCGATTCTCAGAGCGGCGCCGAAACTTGCTGCATCCACATCAAGCACTCAGGTTTCTTATTAACCTCGACGAACAATCAAATTTTTCTTGGAAAACCCTACTCCATGTCCACTTTTCTCATTTTTTTGACAACAACATCTTGCTGGAGAAGGTGTCGGGTCCAACGGAAAAGCAGGAAAATATCTAACAATAAGTAAAAAAGCTAATTGCAGACCTGGAAGCCGCATTGCTGCCATCTGTTGTACGTCACATGGTGTTGTGTCGTGTTGCGAACACTAACTAAAACAGCGCTTCCCTGGCAGACAATATCGGAACTGCATTTTATTTTAAAAATGTTCATGATTTCTTTGTGATTTTTTTAAATTGTAGATTTATTTATTGCACGGGTTGGATCGGACCCGCTGTTATAGCTGGTATAGACACTAGCAACCTTCACCCTCCCAACCAATGCGTCTTATAAACACAAATAAAAACAAATCTCGGTTCATGAATTAAAGAATGAAAATGCTAAACTCTGATGTTTTAGTCCGTCAGATTTTTCTCTCATCTTCGTCTTCTTTTCTGTCCTCGACTCTCAGAGAAAGCAATTTTTTTTTGCATCTGGCGGCGTCCCGCCGTCGCTCTGGTTCACGCTCGCTTCGCCCGTCATGTTCCGAGGCTCCTCCGGGCCCCGGGTCCGCCTCGGCGCCGGTATCGCGGCGAGATAACGAATAAATCTCCAGCGGAGAAGTGCGAGCGTGTTCGGAGGAGAAGGAGGAGGCAAATTAAGGGAAAATCTTCGTCAAAGAGGCTGGAGACAAACATGGCAGCCGGGACGGGACGGCGCCGCCGGCGTGCCGGGCGTCAGGGCGAGGACACGGCGGGGATTAATAACACCCGAGTGTCATTTGCGCTAGAATTTTCATTAAAAGACTCACTTAAAAGTGAGTCTGAACCTTTGACTCTCTGACGCCGGCGTTTTGATCTACTCGCCGTTTGTCCGGGTTCCGGCTCGGTCGCCCCGGTAACGACGAAGCTTTCATTTCCCCGCCGCGTTTCATGTCGACGGCGCTTTGAAATCACCCCCCCCCTCCGTGAGCGTGACCTTTGCCCCGCATTATAATAAACAACGCCATCAATTTGCCGGCCGCCTACGCTCAGATACGCCGTTTCACAGATCAACCGCGTGGAACTCATCGGATAAAACACAGAATAAAGCGAAACAGAATAAAGGGCGGCGATCCGGCGGCGGCGGCGGCGAGGGAACTGCTGACTCTCCGCCCGCTCGCAAAAAAAGAAAAAAAAAATCCCTTTTTCTTCTTCTACTCTTCTTCTCAACCCCGCTTTTTTTTTTTTTTTTCCTCCCACAGCCGCCACCTTATTGGAGCAAAAGAAATGTCCAAAAATCAAAAGGAATTAAAAGTTCTCCTCGGAGACGCCGCCTCTCATCTGCACGCAACTTTTCCCGCCGCCTCCTCCGAGCGCGGGTGATTACTTAGCCGGAAATCGGTGGCCCGCGCTGAAGCTAATCGATCTGCACACACACACACACACACACACACACTCACACACTCCTGCAAGCGTGATATAATCTGACAAAGATTTTAAATAACTGCCTGCTTCGGGGTGGGCGGTGCTGGAGGGCCAAACACACACACACACACACACACACACACACACTCATTCAACGACCACCTCTGACTCCTGATCCCGAGAACAAAATGCTAAGATGTCAAACAAAAAAGAAAACAAAAACAAACAAAAACATAAAACAAAAAAATCACAGAAATAACCAAAAAAGACAAAGTATCCTCACACACACATACACAGACACAAACACACACACACACACACACACACACTCATTCAACGACCGCCTCTGACTCCTGATTCCGAGAACAAAATGCTAAGATGTCAAACAAAAAAGAAAACAAAAACATTAAACAGAAAAATCACCAAATTCACAAAAAAAAACAAAGTATACACACACACACACACATGCACACACACACACACACACACTTGCTGTTAATACCCCAACTGGTTGAGGCAGAAGGCCCCCCAACATTGAGCTGGATTCTGCAAAAACAAATAATAAAAACTCCCCAAAACCAACTCCAACTCCTGATTCCGAGAACAAAATACTGGGACGTCTGCATTCGTCTCCCTGTGATTGACAGGTGACCCACCTGGGTTAAACCCCGCCTCCTGGCCCGATGCCGGCCGGTGATTGGCTTCGATGCAACCCCATGGGGTCATGGGTGAACCAATCAGTGAAGAGAATCGATGGATGCGTGAAAACACCTCATTAGCTGCAAACACATTGACAGTTTGAACATATTCTTTGTTTATTATGACCCCATTTTATTGAAAAATGAATCCTATTTCATTTAACACCATGCAGAACACTTTCAGGAGCTTCGTTACACACATATATAAATATCTATAATTTATAATTTCTTATATTATTTATGTATAATTTTTTTTTTTATTTTTTTTTTATAGATATATTTGGATATGTAAAGGAATCTGGTGGAGGCGAGAGGACAGTCAGAAACATCTTTTCACCTCCGCCAGCCCAGCGACGGAGGACGTTTGAGGTGAAGGATTCACCGGGCTGCACCCGGAGCTCCGTCTTTTTCCTCCTGCGTCTGCAGTGTGAGACGGCAGGGAGGGAGGGAGGGTTGCGCTGCAAAGAGATGGAGGACGAAGGTCTGGCGTTTCTTTCCGACGGCTCGGAAACAACCCTTGTTTTTGGAAAGATGGTGATGCCGATGATGATGATGAACAGGCACGTTTGATTTTTTCCGCTTCGGGTCAGATGGTGAATTTCTGTTTTCTTTGGTGGAGCCTCCGGGGCGTAATTTTTCAGCAAAATCGTTGATTGCATCTGGTATAAAGCAGACTCGAGTTGACCTGCGATGGAGGATGATTATTATTATAATTCAGTTTTTGCATTCTTTTGTGTTTTTTCATGATAAAATAGCCATATTCTAAGAAGTAAAAAATAATGTAAAAAAATGTCGAAAGATCGGGACAAAAATACAGTTCGGTCGGTCCGCTTTGTGACTTAATGGACGGGGCCGTCGTAGTTTATAAAACCATTTTCAACAAGAAAGAAAAGCAGAGGCAGCAACTGCCTATAACTGTGTTTCTGAAGAAACAACAGTCTTTTGCTGAAGGCGCAGGCGTCTTGGTCGGTAAAGGGTTGAGTGAGGTTCATGGAGGGTTAATATATCTATAAAAACCATCAAAATCACGGAATAATCACGGAAATTAACTTGAAACGTAACTCCCGCGGACTTAAAATGAATACTATTAAAGAGACCATTATTATTATAATTGTTATCATTATTATTTTTATTATTATTATTATTATTGTTATTATTATTTTATCTTTTTATTTATTTTTTTCTGACGACAAGTCATACTCTTGTTCATGGTTTGGCTGGTCTTAGGACTTATTAAAATATTATTATTAAAATATATTTTCACATTTGTTATTTTCACGCTGACACCTGCGGAAGTGCTCTCCAGGCTTGTGTGCCAGTATCTGCTACTCCTGTACCGCTGAAAAACATCAACTTATAAAGATAACTGAGAAAGACTGAACGCAAATGCTCCCAAAAAGAAAATAATATTCTGCAGATGACAAGAAAGATGCAGCTGAAAGAAAGCAGAAAGAAAGTTTGGAGTGAGCGAGACTGCCGAAAAGCGGAGGATACTTATGACATAAGAAGCTAATCGTGAGCTAAAAGCTAGTTGCTCAGACGTGACACGGATTTAGTGATTTGGAGTGAGATCGAAAGTTTGGTAAACTTGTTATGCTATGTTGTTTTTGCTATAGTTATAATACCAGTTAATATGTTACATTAACACACCTGTTGAGCCTATTGTTCTGTATTCTAATGTTAGAAGTTGCCTTTCAATGTGAAATGTCCTTTGTTTCTGATTTTATAAACCAACTTTCCCCCCCAAAAAATGTGACTTATAGTCCTGTGAGACTTATATATTGTAGCATTGGTCGTCAGGGAAAACACCAGTGTGACGGTAAAACGTCTGTGTAGTAAACAATAGTGATTTTGGGCCCTTCCTCGTCAAACCAACCTGCAATACAATTTGTTTGCGCTAAATTTCAAGGAAATTCATTGCACCCCAATGGTGCGATGCGAAAATAAGCATTAATAAAGGCATTCATACAATGTGTTTTTTCCTTGTTTATTTTGCATTTTTTGGCTGGTGCGACTTATACTGCAGGGCGACTTATAGTGTGGAAAATAGGCTACATTCAGTATTGCAGTAATACCTAGTAAAACACAGAACCAAAACAAAGTCCGTGAGATGGATGTTCCTCCTGCACGCATCCGTCCCCGGAGTCTCTCAGCCTGCGAGGGAACTGTTATTTAGAAAGTGTTTGTTTTCCCCTCGGCCTTGGGAGGGAGGAAACTGCACCCGGGGATAAACAATCTCACCCTGAAACTAACCCGCTTTTCATGAAAAAATAAAGGTAAAAAATATTGTTCATCCTCTTACTGTGGTCGTTCATTTAAAACCCATCAAAAGCCGGTTTGACCCTGTTTCTATTTGGTGTTCGGGCTCAGGGTCGCCATCGCCAGCCAAGGCGAGTGAAAAGCAGCGTTGCCGTGGCGCCGCCGCCTTCAAGCTTCACATCGATTCGGGGGGGGGGGGGGGGGGGGGGTTACAGGTCGAAGGCGAAAGTATGCGAGATAAATAGCCGTAACGGCGAAGGTTCGGGAAAGAGAAAAGCCAGATGAGGGCGCTCGGAAGGGAAAAGGCGCCCGTCTGCGTTTATGTTGTATTTGACGCTCGTCCAATCAGGGGGCTCTATTAGTTGGGCTGGTGCCGCCAAAGTAAAACACACAAGGCATTAAAATCCAGACCATAACAGTAAAAGTCAACAGCGCTCCCGACTGTCTATGCCAAGCGGTGGGAACTGCAGGCTGGCAGGTGGAGGTTTCTTCAGCTGGTAATACAAAGGCTCACACACACACACACTCACACACACACACACACTTACAAACAAAAACACTCTATTTCTAACCCAAATGGTCGAGACAGAAGGCCGCTCCACATTGTGCTGGATTCAGCAAAGCAAAAAAATAAATGAATAAATAAATAAACAACAAAAACAAAAAAAAAAAACCACCATCGTAAGGAAAATACAAATAAATAAAGTAACAAACAACAAATGGAAAAACAGTCAAACAACAAACATAAAACAAAAAAAATAACAAAGAAAGCAAAATACTAATAAATGAAAGAACAAAAAATATATATAAAAACAAAACAAAAAATAGAAATAAAGAAAACAAAATAAAAAACAACAAAAACAAACAAAAAACAACACAGACAGCAAAATACAAATAAATAAAGTAACAAACAACAAACATAAAAACCAAAAAAATCAAAAAAAAACAAGAAAAAACAAGAAAATAGCAAAGAAAGCAAAATACAAATAAATGAAGGAACAAATAAAAACAAAACAAAAAAATTGAAATAAAAAAACAAACAAAAATAATTAACTTGTTTATTCTTGCAATCCACTCATCTTGTTGCTGGATTCTGCAGAATCGAAAAAATAAATAAAAAATAAAAATACAAATAAAAAAAAAGGAACAAAAAAAGAACAGAATAGAATAAGAATAGAAAAAAAAACAAACAGAAAACAAATTCACTGATTTATTCTTGCACACCACTTATCTCGAGGCGCGCATTCTGCATTCACACATAAAAGCCTTTAATTATTAGGTCCCGTCTTTTTAGCCATTGTTGCAGATATATAATACTGCACTCACTCACCTCCAACTCGCTGAACAGGAAACCCATTCAAAGTCCTTCTTTTAAATCTCAAATTGGATGGGATTGTGCTCCGCTCGCCGCTCGCCGCTCGCCAGCAGCCATCACTCCATTGGCCTGTCGGGCCTCCGTCCGGACGAACGCCAGCCCATCTGTTGCACCTCAGACGCCGCGCAAACCGCCGGCCGGTGGGGCCAAAACTCTTTTATCAAATTTACATTTTCATCTGCATGCAAACTGCGACGGATGTCCTGGGGGGGAGGCGGCGCCCTGGAGATACGAGTTCCGGGGCGTCACCCTTACGCCGTCACGTTTATGCCAAAAGAAGAGGCGACCTTGACCTTGTTTGCAGAAACACACACCTTTTTCCGTTTATCAGACGCAGCCGGGTGGGACCCGGCTCCCCGGCGGAATTTGCAAGAAACTTGCATTTCTGCGGAGGTAATAATTCATTTTTAGCAGCGGGTAAAAAGGTCCGGAATAAATAATTCACAAACCGGTGTTTTACAGATGGGCAAAGTCTGTATTTATGGTTATCATATATTTTTGCGAAATACACCTGCATCAGAATCAACCGTCACACTCTCTTTTGTGTGTGTGTGTGTGTGTGTGTGCGCGCGTGTGTTTGTGAAGGGATTCGTTTGACCTCGCCGCCCTTGCGGCCTTTTTTAAATGTTTTTATTTCTTCTCTGTTTCCATGGCAACGCGGTGAAAAGTGTGACGGGATGACGGTTCCAAAGGATCCCGCCGAACCTTGGTCACGCTGACCGGCGCTTTGAAAGGAACACCATTCTGCAGGCTCGGACTCACACACACACACACACACACACACACACACACACACACACACTGAACCAACATTCAGCTCCTTCTCTCCCCCGCGGCCTCTTTGTTCCACTTTAAATCAAATCTTGGCCGGCGGATGTTGCCAGGTGTTTTATTGCGAGCATTACTCTGCTGTGTGTGACCTCGGGGGGGCAGAGGTGTTAATCTGACCTGCAGGAGCCATTTTGGAGACGGGGCCCTTCTCCAAAGGGGCCCCCGATATCTTAAAAATAGTATGAATTCTAATCCAGTATGCAAACTTTAATTTGCATTTTAACTGTCAACTAGCAGTGCAATTGTTAACACTAAAATTAAAAAAAAAAACAAAAAAAAAAAACATATCAAGTGTGGTTTTAAAAGTGTCCTGATGCTGTTGAGACAATAAATTTCAGAATAAAAAGTGTATCTGCAAAAGGGGAATGATCTGGACCCAACCCTGAAAAAAATTATTTTACAATATTTGGCTGTTTTGTTTTTTTATTCATTTTTTTTTTTATTTATATCATTTTATTATAATTGAAATTTTTAGTAATGTGTTTAGACTTTGTTTTGGCATTATTGCCTTTCAAAAAAAATGAAAATGATGAAAAAAAAGAGAAAAGGAAAAGGAAAAATAAATGGATTCATCCAAGTGTGGGTGTAAAGACACCGGTCGACTGTGAAAATCATGAATTCGATTTCAATTCAAGCTAAAAACATAAAAATATAAATATTAAGATCAACAGTCTGGAGTCAAGAACTCGGACTTCTTCATAACATTTCAATATTTTATAATCAATATGTCAATAAATATTCAGTCTGTTGAGATGGAGCTGCTTCTGGTCGGCGGAACAGCAGTCAGCAGTGTGTGTGTGTGTGTGTGTGTGTGTGTGTGTGTGTGTGTGTGTGTGTCGGGGAAGTGAGGCTCCTCTGCCGGGAGAAGCTGAACTTCATCGCTGGGAGGTTTGACGGGCAGGTGGGGAGGTGTCTGCAGAAAACTGCATCAGTTTCATATTCCAGTTGCTCTCATTTAAATATGCATGTTTATATTTATACATGAATGTATGCACGTGTGAATGCATGTGTGCATGTATGTACTACATGTATTCATGTACAGCATGTTTGTGTATTTGCACCTAAATATTCATGCATGTATTTGTGAATATATGTTTGTATGTATTCATGTACAACATAAATATATATATTCATGTATGTGTGTAAGTATTCATGTACAATATGAATATCTATAGATGCAAATCATCATGTATATATATATATATGTTTAAAGAGAGGGAGAGACACGTGTGTTCAATTTATGTACAGTATGTATGTATTCATGTACAGTATGTGTGTTTATGTACATTTAAGGACAGTGTGCATGCATGTATGTATGTATATATATATATGTATATGTGTGTGTGTGTGTATATATATATATATATATATATTTGTACAATATGAATATATATATTCATATATGTATATATGTATTGTATGTATTTATAGATACATGTGTTTATATACATAAATACATAGATATATGTCTGTGTACAAATATTAATGTACAGAATGTAGGTATGTATATATTTATGCACAGTATGTATGTATGCATCATTCACAGTATGCATGTTTTTTATGTATGTATGTCTGTATTCATGCATATTTTGAATCTATAGATGCAAATAATCATGTATGTATGAATATATATATGTATGCATGTATGTATACATGTGTTTATGTGTGTATGTATGCATGTGTGTGTGTAGTGTGCATGTATGTATGTATCTCTCTATGCATGTGTGTGTGTGTGTGTATTCATGTGCATATCTTGGTATGTATATATGCATGTGTGTATATATGCATGTGTGTATGTATACATGTGTGTATGTATGTATGTATGCATGTGTGTATGTATGTATGAATGGAAGCATGTGTGTGTGTATGATTGTGTGTATGTATGTACGTATGTATGTATGCATGTGTGTATGCATGCATGCGTGTGTGTGTGTCTGTGTGTGTATATGTGTATGCATGTATGTGTATATGCATGCATGTGTGTATGTATGCATGCATGAATGTATTCATGCACAATGTGCGTGTATGCATGAGTGTATTCCGATACAGTATGTTTATCTGTTGCTGTATACAGTCGTGTACGCATGTTTGCATGCATACATAAATGTACGTACAGAATGTGTGTGTGTGTGTGTGTGTGTGTGTGTATAGTCACTCATTCACTCATTCATTCGTTCATTCCTTCA
>NC_141307.1:3455131-3557631 GCF_037954325.1 Fistularia commersonii
AAGCTCGTCACGCGGCGGCGAGGCGGCGTGAGATAAGGCTTATTGGCAGGTGCTTTTCTCGATTTTTATTTCTTTTTTTTTTTTTTTTTTTATCCTCAGTCGCCGTCAGGGTGCGGAGGGGAGGAGGACCCACAGCTGGTGGGGTTTTTGATGCATTATGCAAGAGCAGATGCTTCTTCCTCTCGACCCGGAGCGCCGTCTGCGTTTGTCCCGTTTGTCGGACGGACGCCCTTCCACGCCGTCCGGGTCGTTTCAGTCCAGGTTGGCGAAATCCTCCGTCGTCGTACTTCGGTCGAGGGGGGAAAAAAAAAAACAAAAAAAAACACCCATCTCCGAAGGCGAGGCTAATTGCTGTGTCTCAGCGCTACTTTGTAATTAGCGTCCGTCTCAAGCAGCTCTAATTAGCAGCCTAGCTTCGCTTCGCCCGCCCGGGCCTTTGACCCGCCGCGAGCTTCCGGCGTGGAAAAACGGAGTCTCCAACGCCGTGTTTCCGGAAACGGAAAGGAAACCGACTCTTTGTTTCAGGTTCCATAAACGGCGGGGGGGGACGGGAAGCGACGGAACATTAGTCAACGCGGCGGTCGCCGGGGACAACGCTGAGCTCTGGCTTCGAAAATGAAAGTAAATCCGAGCGGGGATTTGTTTTTATCTCCGCCGGCGACACGAAACAATAAAACCGCCATGTTTTATGGGGTCCGCGTCAGTTTTGACTTGTGTTCAATTCAAAGAAGATCTCCGCGTCTGGGTTTTGGACCAAACGACAGCTCCGGTTGCCCCGGTAACACGTTTGTACGTTTTCCACCGGTTTCCGTCAGGTCGGCTCATGTTGCTTTAGCTCGAGATCGTCATGACGTCGTACCAGTCGGCCAATGTGGTGTGTTTATATTGTTGTGCGACACAATCTGGTGCTTGTGTTACCGGCGCAAAACTGGTTGTGTGACGTTAGCGGGGGAGCTAGCGCCCGCGGAACCTTCATTTAGCGCCCGGGATGGATTTAATGGATCCAATCAATTGGGAAAATCTTGTAATTACTATTGATGAAGCGTCTCTCCCGGCCCGGTTTTATTCTGCTTCTTTGCGGCGTCCCCCAGGCAACGATGGGATGGATGGACCAGAAATTTGCCGGTCAGCATCCGGGTTATTGGATTGTTGTGAATCCGGCGTTGCAAATCTCGTTCCGGAGTGATATGCGGCGTGAAATGAAATAAAAAGCCGTCGACTTTTTGAGTCCCCGTGTCCGGTGGCCGGAGTCACGTTACCGTTAAAGCGGCAAAGTTGGGTTTATTTACCCATTCAGGGAGGAAGATGAGCGATAAGAAGATGAGCGATAAGCTCCGGATGATCACGGAATTCATGGAGGGCGGCCGCACGCGGAGACGGGAGCCGTAACCGCCAAAGATTTAATCAAAAGATAGACGAGACGCTTTTTGCCGAAAGCCGAATTGGCACTCGGCGGCCCGGGTTCTCCTGGAGGAACCGTCGGGAGTCACGGCTCCGGGAGGGACGACCCGGACGGGGTCGGAAACCAGATCTGCCCGACAACCGGGGCTTTTGTATCCTCGGCAGCAGCAGCCGAGCGGATTAGCTTTGTCGCTAAAGTAGCGCTCCTTTGTCGGCCCGCCTCAAGGGAAACGGGAAATGTGATCGCGATCTGGACCGAGCACCATATCCGGATGCACTTTTGTTGTCATATTATCGCCTTCTGAGGTTCTCTGTGGGATTTTCACCCCAGCCGTCCACTCCGGCGCCGTTTTTTTCGTCACCTCAAAGCCTCCGCTCAAAACTCGGGTCGGCTCGTGCTTGCTTATCTGAATCGATGCCTCAATTCCATCCCTTTCCAAACAGCAGGTAAACTTTTTTTTTTTTTCCGTTTTGACCCTTAACAGCAGCAAAATATCCAGCTTAAATAAAAACAATGTGAGTTTTTGTTTTGTTTTTTTAAGCACTCTGCTTCTGTGGGGCCTGTGCTAAGCTAACACCGCTTTGTTGCAACACACTGTTTGTTAGCATAGCTTGTTGGAACTGCTGCATCCTGGATTCAGGTACTGTCAATGTGTGTGTGTGTGTGAACAAATCATTTTAACCTTTCACACCGTGCACTGATCCGTCTGCCCGCCTCCACAACCGCTCTGCTTTTTCTCACTTTTCAGGAACTAAAACCGCTTTTTTTTTTCTCTTTGGAACTGGAAATTCAAGCTACTTTCATTCATCCATTCATCTGTTCATCCATTCATTCACTCATTCGCTCCGGGCGCCGTAACGCCTTCACCCCAGCGACGCTGCCGAGCTGCCAATCGCGGCAGTTGACATGAGAACGGCGGCGACAGGAGGAACAGCCGGACTAATGGTAATAAACAGGGTTATTTCTGCTGTAATCACCAACGGCGGCATCATTACTGCGCCGCGGCCAGCGCTCGCCATTAGCATACTGAGGCAAACAGCAGCGGCCGGGTGGAGGAAGGGGGGCGGACGGGGGCTTCGGCCCAAATGGCTGCCGCTACACTCCCGAGGTCATTTCTTTTTTTCTTTTTTTTTTTCGGAATAATGAGCAGGAGCGAATGGAAATGCACTTCGTCTCTTAACTGCGAACCACTACTCCCTCGCCGCAAGATGGAGGTTTTTTTTTTTGTTTTTTTTTTTTTTTGCGTGGAACCGCCAAGGAAAGACGATAGTCGAGGCGAGCGCGAGCTGCAGCCTAAGGTTTGCACACCTGGAAAATAAATACAAATTTTAAAATCAATCCAGATGATGAAACCAGATGGAAGCTAGAAATGCACCAGTGGTTCAGAGCGTCCTGGAAAACCTAGAAAATGATTCTTTCCCAGTCATTCCAGTAGGTAAGTCGTCGTAACCGAACCATGTGACGCGGCCGGCCAATCAGATTTGTCCCCCTCAGAGCCGTGTTTTTGGCTTTACCGCTTGATTTAGCCACTTTTTTCTTCTTCTTCTTCGGATGAAGGGCGCTGCAGGTATTGGCAGTGAACCGGATGTCTCAGTCTGCGGCCCCTTTGATTGACAGGTCGCCCGAGCAGGATGTTCTGCCCCCCCCCCGCCCTCCAGCTGTTCCTCCGCTCTGATTGGCCGAGGCTGCCAGCCAGTTGCGGCGGCGGCGGCGTCCAGCGGCGTTGGCTCCGCTGCAACTCCGAAACTTGTTTTATTCTGCCGTTTTGCCAACAAACTCAATACATTTTTTAAATGAAAAGAAAGGTGTTTAAAAATAAATACCTCCACTGGTGAGCTGATGATTTATGAATTTATCTATTTATATATATTTATATATATATATATGACAAAACTTGCCTGCAGAAGAATTATTCCCAGTGCCTCTCTCGCATTAAAGTAAATGAATGGATATCAATATTTTAAAGCCGCCCGGCACGTGATTGACGGAAAGCACGAGTGTGTGAATGATTGTGAGCCTCTACATGATGTATGAGCAGGCCAATGAATGCTTTTCGATCCCTGAGTAGTCGTATGTCTTCACATGGCATGAGTGAATGATTTTATGTAGCCATGAATGAATGTGGGAATTCACGTGTTTCTTGTCACGTCTACAAGCTTGAATTGTTTGTTTGTTTATTTATTTTTAGTTTAATTTTATTTAATTTTATTTAATTTTTCCTATTTTTTTTTATTTCATTATCCTCATTTTTGCTGTCCACGGGGAAGATAGATATGTAGCAAGAAAAACAAAACAAACCAAAAAAAAAAAAAAATAAGCATATGTATCGTAAAGGAATGTATCAAGAGGACGTGCAAATTGAAATGCAAACAGGAAAGGTGTGTGAAAGTGCAGCCAGGGTGTGCAAACTCACAAAGCGCAGGTTGTGTGCACGGCGTTAAATAAACAGGTTAAGTGAACAGTTGAGTGCAGCGCTGGCCGTGCTGAATGCAAAGTGCAGAGAAGTGAACAGTCTGATGCATCCGATGGTCCTCAGGTGACATTTGGTTTTTTCTGACTCCGGCCTGTTTTGCTCTGATGGCGTTTTGGAAGAAGGATGTTTCATTTCATCGCCGGAGGGTGAGCGATCCGTTTTGGAGGAGGGCGCTATCCTCGGTAGCATTTTTAATTTAAAAACGTAGTTCGTGATTTTTTTTCCACACTGTAGATTTATTCCACGGGCCTGATTGGACCCTTTGGTGGGCCGGTACCGGCCCGCGGGCCGTACGTTTGACCCCCCCCCCGCCTTAGATGGATTTTAATATACATATATGTATATTTTGGTGCCGAAACGTCACCTGCTTGGTTGAACTCGCTCCGAAAAAGGAGCCGCCATAATGGAGGCGTCCCTCGGAGGGCGGCGCACACGCTGCTCCGGCTCGGCTGGCTGTTCCCAATAATTACCGTCTGCTGTAAATCCGTAATCAGAAAGTGAGAGTACATCTGCTCGGCCTCCGGGCCGGCCCACCGCGGATATCACAGCGCTGCAGGCGCCTTCTCATTTCCTTTTATTTATTTATTTGGTCTCCGTAGCTGAAACGAAAACCCAATTACATCCAACTTCCTTTTTTTTTTTTTTTTTTTTTTTTTTTTTTTTACTACATCGGGGTTTCATGTCCGAGGGAGTGTGATATTTTTCAGCGCTACAAAAACGCACGCCGGCCGACCCCCGCCGGCGCTCCTCTTTGGATCGGTCCGCGCCGTTTACCCCAGGTGCAAAGGTGGACTGGACAACCGCTTGTTTTCCACCTGGGTTTTTCATTTTCTCTGATCTTATCGCGGCGTTGTGCATTTTCCTATCTGGCGGTCTGCTCCATTTGTTTCCCGGGTAAAAAAAAAAAAAGACTACCCGCATGCAAAGGTAAATTCTAAGAAAAAATTAATCAACGGTGATCCGTCGCCCGCCTCAAACTCCCCGTCGCCAAACTGCGTTTGACGAAAAAACTTTAAAAAAAAGAAAGAAAAAAAAAACATATAAAAAGCCGAGGCTCGGTAGACGCGTCTGTGCGTGGAGCACATCAAAAGAGCAGAAAGAAAAAGCCGCCCGTTTTAAGTTCTGCCTTCATCCCGTCTTTGTAAGCCCTTGAACGCCGCCTGCTTTCATCAGCGCCGCACCTGACAGACAGCGAGCGAGGGAAAATGGCACCCGTCGCCGCTGTGGCCTTTAAAACATTCTCAAGCGGAATATCGACTTTTATTTTTATGCCGGCTGAGAGGTTAATTGGGTCGTCTGGGCGACGTCGCCGTCTCCTCGGCCAATCGGCTGTCTCTCCGGGGGTTGCGCTCACTTTTGGCGACCTACTTTTAATACCTGGAATGATTATAGTTATTCATTCATTCATTCTCTATGGGGCTGCACGAGCCTATCCCGGCTGTGATTGGACGACAGGCGGGGTTCACCAGGGACCAATCAGAGGGCTCCATATTGAGCCACACAACCATTCACTTCCTCATTCACACCAAAGTAATTTAGGGCCTTCATAGTCTTTCGACAGGAAAAAGATCAGTACGGCGCCGTTATAAATGCACTTCAGAACCTGAAGGTAATAAGAACGAACTTTATTTTGAAAAAAATTATTTAATATTTGTGTGTATGTTTATATGTGCATAAAAAGTGTTTTAGTTATGCTCTATATGGCTTTTGGATTTTTGTATAAATGTATATTTTTGTGTTTCCCCTGTTGAAAGAGATTTGTTGTGTATATACACTGCTCAAAGAAATAAAGGTAACACTAAAATAACACATCTGGATAAATGAAATATTCTTATCGAATACTTTGTTCTTTACAAAGTTGAATGTGCTGACAATAAAATCACTGATCAATGGAAATCAGATGTATTGATCCATGGAGGTCTTGATTTGGAGTCACACTTAAAATGAAAGCGTAAAAACACACGGCAGGCCGATCCAACGTTGACGAAAAGTCCTTAAAACAAGTCAAAATGAATCAGTGCTGTTTCCTAAGTGGACGGTTTCATTTCACAGACGTTTGATTGACTTGGAGTAAAATTGTGTCGTTTTAAGTGTTCCTTTTTTTCCTTCGGGATTAATTTCCTTCGGGATTAATAAAATTGTTCTTATCTTACCTTATCTTTTATTTTTTGGAGCAGTGTATATATTTATTGAAAAAAAAAATTGGGTCTCCAGCCCACAACAGTGGGCTGGTTTACCTTCAATATATACCTTAAATATTATTTTGAAAGGCCATTTCTTTGTCTTAAAGTTAAACTTTCCGGATTTTCCTCAGACTCGGTAAATGCGAAAAAAAAAAAAAAAAAAAAAAAACGTTAGATTCGACAGGAGGTTAAATGACTCGGCTGTTGACGGACAGAGCCCGAAATTGGTGAAACGGCGGGCGCTCCATGCCGGAGTGGCGTGACTTTTTCCGGATAGCCGTGTGTGTTTGTGCTCGGGGGGCTAAAAAAAAAACAAAAACAAAGACGAGGCGAAACACCGAAACACAGCAGCTGCTGTGGAGAACTCCAGAGCGTCGAGTCACTGTCAAGAAATCGGCCGAGAAGTGAGATTGGCAGGGTCGTTTGGCTGCAGAGCCACGACGCACTCGTCTCCGTTTCAACCGTTTAGTGTCATATTGACATAAAAAAATGAAATTCTGTTCGAGCTTATTTCCGTACCTCACGTCCAGGCGAACAGGAAATCGCACGGAACGAAGTTTTTCACCCTCAAAACATGCAGAGTCTTAGATTTCCTTAATTTACAGAGTACCGGTGCCGCATTACCTTTGAAATAATAACAGTAAAGAAATAAATAAAAGCTAAAGTCACAACAGCTTTGTATTTTCGACAAGGAGACGGGTTCCCGAGGAGCCGTTCGGGATCTTAAACGAAATAGAAACCGCCTTTTTTTCAACGCGATGACACCTATTCATGTTCGACCAGGATCAGCGGGCCGAGTCCAGTTCCCATGGTAACGATAAAGCGTGGAATATATGAAATATAGTCTCGCATGGCTCAATGTATTCAACGAGCAACGACGATATCATGATAACCAGCGAATACTTATTTTTTGCACGACCTCATCGGGCGGTGTCAAAACGTTTCTCGTTTTAGCATTTTCGGGGTTGCGAGCGGCGGATTCAACAAGGGAGGCGTCCAATCCATCGATAACGGCGGGAATCGACCCCCTGCTGCCAAATCTGGACTTCAATAAATGCATTTTCCTCGCTTTTATTCTGAAGGCACCGGCATTTGTCTCCGGCAGTATAGAGATGTCTCTCCGGCTGACAGTTTAATTAGCCGCCGCTGTTTGTTCCCAATGGAGACCCAACGGTCGTCCCGGTGAATCTGTTTTGAATTTCAGGGGCCGGGTTTTTATTTTTTATTTTTCCCCCGTCAGCGAAAAGCCGAGCTGACGGGGAATAATTAGCGGGCGGGACAAATGGTATTTCTGTTTAAAAATACATAAATAAATGACAAAAAAAGAGGCAGAAACTGGATACGACTTTGTTGTTGAAATGAGCGCCGCGGAGAAACCGACTTAATTGGCTTTATTACCTTCATTGCGTCTTTTCCAGGCGGCCATTTTGGATTAATTCCTTTTTCAAGCTTTTCGGTCGTAAATAAAAACAATAAACTAATTATACAGCAGTGGGTGATTAGAATTCAGAGGCGTCTGTGCAAAAGTTGACACTTATGTGATCCTCTGTCCTCGTATGACCGGTAGTAGCCGCAGCTAGCGGTGTTTTTAGCAGCTCAACAAATTGAAACATAACTAATAATGATATAAAAAATAGAAATCATAAAAACTATAAGGAAACTAAGGCAGATGCGAAAATCATCTGTTAAATGATTTAAAATAAAAAATAAAAAAAAATTGCCTACAGCAATTTAATAGCCGCAGCTAGCTGTCTTCTTAGCACCTCCTTGTGGTTAGCTTAGGGAAACATAAATAATGATAATCTAAAAGATGGTAATCATATAATCTGTGAGCCAACCACTTCAGATGCAAAAACCATCCTTTAATTTGACTAAGGTTTTAAGTATTATCCACAGTTATTAATTACCCACAGCTAGCAGTCCTCTAAGTGGCATTAAAGAGAAACATTAATCATAATATGAGAAATAGTAAGGAAACCAACGCAGATGCAAATGGCTCGAAATTGAAAACAAAAATTAATAAATGAATTGAAAAAAATAGTATATATTGACACAAATGTATACAAATATATGTATTTCATTTTGATATATATAAAAAATATAAATACGTGTGTTCATTGATCATATATGTATGAGATGAAGAATTTATATCAACAATTTATATCAAATACATTAATATATATTGTATCTGTATATGTATACGTATGTATGTATACAATATGTATTAATCAATTAATTTTATATATTATATACGAGATGAGGAATCGATATCAATGGAGATATAAACATTAGGAATTGCAGAGAACAATGCGTTTGCATATTTGAATGTTTTTAGCTGGCAGTCCTTAATATTACATTACATTACATTACATTGCATTTGGCAGACGCTTTTGTCCAAAGCGACTTGTAATAGAGGACATAGGGACTGCAAATACACTTGCGAATACACGATGCACAGGAAATATACAGAACAGTAAGCTTGGGTTAGTGAGTAACATCCTGAGTAATATCCTGCTAAAGTTTTGTCTCTTGGAAAACACTAAGTAGAGGCACACGTGAGCGTGACGCCCTCGTACGAGGACGCGGGGTCTCGGGAGTTTGAGTCCCGTGGTCAAGACGGAGAATGTTCCTTGATGCGGCTGCTAATGAGACCGTTAGCGCCGTGGCGTTCGGGGCCCGGTGCCGCTTTTTCATTCGGTCTGATGGAACGGGGAGTTCGGCGGCGCCGAGGAGGAGGAGGAGGAGGAGGAGGGTGAAAGAAATGAAAGCGGACGGATCTTCGCCTCCCGGTTGATGAAAGCCGCCTCGGAAGTCTCGGCCGCCGCGCCCGGTGGACGAGATGAGAATCACATCTATAACTTTCACATCATCCACGTAAACACACACAGTCTCCATGTCAGATTAGAGGCCGGCGGCTCCCAGGGGCCCGTAATCAGCTTAAAGGATAATACCGCCATTATTGAGTTTCTTCCCTTATCTCCAGTGGCCACTGATCCCCCCCCCGTATCCCGACCCGCCGATTTCACTTTCGCTATCTGCGAATTTCTATCGACTTTATTTATTTATTTTATTGCCTTCGCCGCCTCCTCGGCGCAGGAGGAGCCCGACTAAATATTAGCTCTCCGCCGGTAATGAAATCCAAGATCTCCAGTCAGCGGCGCCGACGCTCCCTCCTTCTCTTCCTCCGTGAAGAGATGTCCGCCGTGTCGACACGACCGTAGGCGGCGGC
Source organism: Fistularia commersonii (assembly GCF_037954325.1). Classification (NCBI taxonomy): domain Eukaryota; kingdom Metazoa; phylum Chordata; class Actinopteri; order Syngnathiformes; family Fistulariidae; genus Fistularia; species Fistularia commersonii. Next base: position 3,464,419 of record NC_141307.1, read on the forward strand.
TTGGCGGCGGATGCGTGATTGATGCGTGGCGCCGGGCGGACGGCGGATCAGGGGCGGCGGATCTCTCAATAATGTTGCGTTTCATTGGATTCGCATACTGACCGGGAACATATCTAAAAATAAAAAATATATGAGAAAAATAAAAGCTTTTTCTTGCGCGGCGGCTGATCTGTCACTCAGCCGGAGCCGAGGCTCGGCCTGGAATGCAGGGCCTCATATTTCATGGCTCACACACACACGCGCACACACACACACACACACACGTGCAGTCTTTGTGGGACCAGTGTCTCCCGGGGGTGCAAAGGTTACGTTTGGGTGTTTTCCAGCCGCGGTTACGTCATCCGTCTCGTCGGGTACTCAATTGAAAACAGATGCTCGATTTGGCGTCGGAATGCGGTTAGCGCTTCCACCTCGCAGCAACGAGGTCCCTGATTGGATGTGAGCGGAGTCCTCATGTTCTCCACAGTCCAAAAACATGCAGGAGCTTCATTGGAGACCCCAGATCAGGGGTGTTAAAATCATTTTCACTGAGGGCCACATCGGCATAACGGTAACATATGCAATGGTAACGGTATAAATGTAATGTAAAATCAGTGTAACTACTCCTTAATGTAGTGTTTCCCAATGGCACATATTTTACATTAGAAAAATCACATGACACACCACCAAATAAATATGTCAAAAACATTTTTTAACACATTAGAATGAAACCGTGGTCTCAATTTACTTAGTGTGAAATCTAATATATCTAATATCTGTAGTTTCGTCAAGTTGCGATGCAAATTTCACACTGATGTGCAACTTTTCCAGAACACTTTTTTCAATATCCGAAGACATGTCATCAATATGTCTGAAAATGGTATTATTGGAGCGAACTCGGGCTATTTCTTTATCAACGCCAGAGCCGAGCATTTCTTCTACAATGATTTTGCCGGCAGGTAGTATTAATGTTTTGCTACGGTGTGCGGCTGTTTGGATTTAGAGATGAGTTCAGCAACTTTATAGCTTTCACTGCTTTCTCACTCGTCTTGGTAGTTTTCAACAACGCTGCCTGTTTGTTTACGCAGATACAAGTACTTTTTATTTTAAAAATGTATCACGCAAAGCGTCACTAATCACTCTGATACACAGATACATCAAGTGGAAGAGCATTTATTTGTTCTGCCTGTCACTGCCCACATAGACATAGGAAGACACATTATTTGCGTTGGATAAATCATTTTCGGACCAATCTGGTCAAAGTGGGCATTTTTCCACGGCACACCTGATGATCCCTCACGGCACGCTAATGTGCAGTGGTTTGGAAACACTGCCTTAATGTAACATTTTGGCTTTTAATTATTGGACAATGTGTTGTTTTTCTGGAAGGCTAACTTTAGCATACTTAGCTCCGCGTTTGGTGTCAAAATACCGACGTACATTGTACTCTTTGACGACCGTGAATCGTCCTTCCCATCTTCCTGGAAGCAGCCTTTGACTTCTCTCTTCCCGGATATTTAGGGATTATTTTATTTCTCATTTCCACTCGTTGAAAATGGCATCGATGTGGATTAACTGCGATCCAATGGCGAGACGCCGTCGCTTCGTGATCGGCATGAATTTATGGGAAATGTAGTTTTTGGTCGTTTGACTTCTTTATATTTAAGACATTCTTGACACGTGCCCTCGATTCGTCAGATTGCATGAATATTTTTTTATCTCTATATGGGGCTCTGTGATTGGACCGTGCTGAACCCCGTCCTCGACCAATGGCGGCCGGGATAGGCTCCGGCTACATCATCAACAGTCTCAACGGTGAGTGATCTTAAATAGGAATATTATGATATTTGAATACATTTCCAGATCACTGAACCGCTGCTTTTACACAGATATTTAAAATCTGCCCTTTTCTCTCTTTATTTCTGCCCTGATTTCTGCCTTTTTGACCAGAACCGACATAGACGAGTGTATTTTGGCCCGAACTCTGTTTTATGTCCGACCGGTTCAAACGTTTCTGTTGAACCCCTCCCTTGACCCGCCTCGGGGGGCGAGGACGACCGGCTCCGTGGCCGCATTAAAACTTAATGTGAGTGGAAGGTTAAGCCGCCGGAGCCCTCGCGGACTCACACAGCTCCCTAAAAGCGTCCCGCTGATGTGGAGCCGGCGGCGGGATACGCCTCCTCAGAATATCCCAGCTTCAGGAACCTGCCAAACACAGATTTGCTGACGGGAAATAAAATGTAGTCCCCGCTAAATATTAAAAGCGTCTGACCGCGGGCTGACATTTCCCGGCTAAAATAAACCCTTCTCGTTTCGGGAGCTTAACAGGGAAAGATTTGTGTAAAACAGCGCCTCCTGCAGGCGCTGCAGGGAATTGCTTCACCGCTTTATTTTTGAATGACGGGAGAAGGCTGAGCTAGCTAAGCTAAGCTATGTTGACACCATTGGACGATTGAAGAGATGCCGGTCCTGATTTTTGCAGATTGTGAGAAGTGTAGGAAAAGAGTGTAGAAATTTGGGGGCGGAGTCTCTGTGTGTGTCAACTTTGGGGGCGGAGTCTCCACGGGTGCACAGCTCCTTGCCGTTTATCTCTTTGCCAGACGGATTGACGGTAATCCCAAATTCCCCGGCGGCGACAAGATGGCGCGCGAGGATGTAATTACCCGCAGGGATTAGCATCGGGCTAATGCTCTGGAAAAATTGCTAATTGGCCTGTTTGATCAGACGACCGTGTCGGAATCAGAAGATCAAACAGGCAGGTAATTTTCACCCTCATCCACGGCTCGTCTTCCTCGCCGGATTCTACCGGTCGGCGCCAAATATGGTGGCGAAGCATCTATTTTTAGATACGTCTAAAATATTTTTCACGCAAACGTCTCTCGACTTCCCGGCTTCCCGGGTTCGTCTCACATCTTCGTACGAAGCGTTTTTTTTTTCCAAGCAGTCGCGAGATTTATGATTTCATCCGGCAGCTCAAATCCGCGCGATAAAATAATAATTACACGAGAATCCTCCAGATCGAGTGGAAACGCTAAGGGGCGTGATTTATGGCTCGGTGGGCAGCGGCCCGCTCACGTCCTGAACTCGCAATCGCGCTGTTTTTTTTTTTTTTTCACTTTTTGCTGAAAAAGCCGTCACCGGACCAGCAATGCTTTTGACAACCAACCATTGATTATTTGAGAGAATGTAAATCTGTTCAGCGATGGCGCCGCAGTCCCACATCTGCCCTCCGGCTCATCAGACTCCCCCCGCCTTTTCCCTCCCGATGGCTGAGACGGCGCTGCGAGCGATGCTTCTTTTCTAGCGACGCTCTGCTGGTGCGCGTGGGCGGTTCCGTACGCATTCCCATAGCTGGTGTGATTCCAGGCAATGCCTTCGGGCGACACCTACTTTGACTTCTTCGCTCGTTTTTCAGGCACGGTGACGCAACAATTGATGCTTTTTGGTCGTCCGTCCCCCCCCCCCCGCGTGGGTTCTCCGTCTTCTACGCCTCGGTTCTCCCGTTTTGCGGTTCGTTGAAGACCCAGATGGTACAGTTTGATTGACAGGTCCCACCCGCGGCCTTGGTGCAGGACTAGCAGCGGAGGTGAGGTTCCTTGGGTGTGAAGGGAAGTTGCTGTAAACCCCAAAAACCCACAGGAAAGGACCGTATTGTAACGTCAGATCGCGTAACGTCCGTGTTCAGCAGTTTTTTTGCCGAATAAATCCTACTTTAATTGGCGCGGCTACGTCAGCCGCGCGAAAACCCGTTGCTTTAGCGCCTCTCGGACAGCTAATAGGAAATAGCGGAACTCTGAACATTCCTTACCACGCTATCCCAGGGTTGTTGCAGTATTTTCCTTCCAGCATTTTTTTTGGGGCGTCCAATGAGGTGATGAATGAAATGAACATTTATTGCGTTAATGTTAATCAAGTGTGTTGCTTTAATTTAGAAAACGGTGCCTTTTTTTATGTTGGGACGAGACAGACGATGCTAGCCAGTTAACCCCCCGAAATGCTAGCTCACGCCAAAAAAAGATGATGAAAATGTTGTGTCTTCAACAAGACTTGGCTCGCTAAATAAATATTTACAGAAGTCAAAGTTATAAGGATTATAATCTGAATCGTCACTATTTGGTGAATCATGCACGTTAGCCTGATGCTTAGCTAGCTAAACTTAAAAAAGAAAACAAATAAAACATGGATTTTGTCTCACAAAGCATTGAACACCCAGAAATGCAGCTTCCAACCACATCCCGCAGAATCGCCAGAAAAAAAACATGATGTTTTCAGGCGGTGAGTTTATTCAAGAGGGTTTTGTTTGACTCTGCAGTGCTAATATGCCCGGAGAAAAAGCGTGCATTTGAGCGCTTCTTTTGCAAGGCACTTGGAGGAGATGGCAGGGAAGCGGACGGAGCGGTCAACATTGAATATTTTTCTCCGGCTTTGAGAGCTGCGATGTTCTTGACACCGCCCAGCTACTCATCCTGCTACATGGAATAACGGCAGACTCGAAAATCACGCTGGCGTACGTGAACAGACCTTCCCGGTGATGACGTTCATATCCACTTTAGATTTTCAGCCAGATTTCGCTGCACTTATTCGAGCTGGAGGGATTTCTCTCACTTAAAAAAAGAAATCAAACGCCTTTTGTTCAATTGCATTTTTATAACATCCTGCAAAACACCTTTTTTAGTTCGACCGTCTGAGAACACTGATGTCATGATTGTTTTTATTGTTTATTCATTCAAAATGAGTATTTTCCTGTTTGCTCTACAACATAATTTCATATTTCATATATTACACACTGAATATTCTTATTATTCTGATAACCAGCAGCAGCTAATCAAAATATGAAGTTTACCGGCTTTTCCAATGGGACATAATTCATATTAAGCAGAATTCAATTTGAGTTATCATTGGTTCGGCGCTCCGGCACTATTCAGGTTTCTCATATGGCGTCTTGTAGAAATTAATTGCCCAGCCCTTTTCTAGCAGTTGAAGTCAACGGTGAAAAGGCGACGCGGAACAAATCTGGTGTGTGTGTGTGTGTGTGTGTGTGTGTGTGCATGAAGTTTTAAGGAGGAATCAAAACCCCAGAAATGGAGCGCGACTTCATCAGAGCGAAGAGGATTTCGAATGAGTGAATTTTGTTTGTATCTGTATTAGTTTTGAATGAATGAGTGAAAGTTGCATTTCTCTATTTGATGTGAATGAATGAGTGGATTTTCTTTTATTAAAGAGTTAAAGAAGAAAAACACGCACATCCGAGTCCCCAGTTCGGGACGCACGCCGGATCAAAAAAAAAAAAAAGTAGAGTTTGGAAAAAATCTGCACGCCAAAAATATGCTCCAAAAAGAAAAGATGATTTATTTTACATAACACAAAACACTTATTCCGGCAGGCATGATGTTTTGAGCAAAAAGTAACTTCTTCCTCAATATGTTATTGTGGCGCCATTTTAAAGAGAATGTTCATGTGATCGATTTTTTTTTGCACCTCTTGTTGGATATATGATGTCCTTTTAACATTTTAGCATTTTTAACATTCTCATCAATACTTATCAAGAACTGACCCGCGACGCCGATACTTTTTTACATATTTACATATGCACAGATATACAGGACTGTCTCCGAAAATTTGAATATTGTGATAAAGTTCTTTACCTTCTGCAATGCAATTAAAAAAACAAAAAATCCTTTTTCATGATATTCTAATATTTTGGAATAGGATTTTTGACTTTTCTTAAGATGTACGCCATAATCAGCAATATTAAAATAATAAAAGGCTTGCGATATTTCAGTTGATTTGTAATGAATCCAGAATGTATGGCATTTTTGTTTTATTAAAAAAACAAAAAAGACTTTTTCATGATATTCTAATATTTTGAGATAGGATTTTTGAGTTCTCTTAAGATGCAAGCCATAATCAGCAATGTTAAAATAATAAAAGGCTTGCAATATTTCAGTTGTAATGAATCCAGAATGTGTGACATGTTTGTTTTTTGTAATTGCATTACAGAAGATAAAGAACTTTATCACAATAGTCTCATTTTCTGAGACAGTCCTGTATACAAATAAGAGCTCTAAAAAACCTTTGTGATTGAAGGTTTTAGCATACAAAGGTTTAATATCAAATACCTCATTTCATCTTTGTGAGGCTGGCGTGCCGAGCGCGTAGATCCAGAATAACTCGCGTTTTAAGAGTTTGTTTCGGAGTGTGTGAATTTTCCTTTGTCTCATGCCGTGAATGAATGAGTGAAGGAGGTTTAATGACGCGTGACTTTTAATCCGAGCGCAGAGGATTTCCGACGGACCTCTCGCGGGAGAACCCGGGAGTCCAATCCGTTGCTGAAGAACGCCCTCGCCCTCCTCGCCAATCGTCGGCGATCCCGGCGGAGCGGCGATTAACCGCCCGACCGGGTTCTTTCCACCTGCGGGGCGGCTGGGATTCCTCCGCTTTCATTTGGAAAATGTGTTGGCGCCCCAGATTTGACATTATTATTAAGGATTAATGCAAAATAAAGGTCCTCCTGTGCTGGAGCGGCGGCTCCACGGCGGTGTGTGAAGAAGACACATCCACAGTTAATGGCCTCAAACAGTGTGTGGTACCTGAGAGTGGCTGATAGCGCGTGCGTGTGCGTGCATGTGTGTGTGTGTGTGTGTGTGTGTTTAGTGGCAACAGCCCAGAAGAGAACAAACACACAGTTTTGAACATGTTCATTACTCGTGCTCCTTATCTGGACAATTACCGGGTAAAGCCATTGCTGGCTTCCCTTTCGTTCTCCTGCGGTGAATAAAAAAAAAAAAAAAAAAAAAAAAACATGGGGGGTGAAAAATCAAATGCCTTTGCGGTCCAATCTCTGATAGCGTTTTCAACTTTTAATCTAAAAGTTGGAGTTTACCGTGCGGCGAACACGCAGGAAAAAAACATGAAGTAAAAAGCAGCTCTCATGTCGGGGGATTAGAGCCGAGCGGCACAGCAAGAAGGCACCTGATTGGACGTGTGGATGAAGGGTTGTTTATCTCTCTTTTACTTGTGAATGAATGAGTGAATTTTTGTTTATCTTTGTAATATTTTTGAATGAACGAGTGAACGGTTGCATGTCTGAATGAATTGTTTGTCTCCTCATGAGGTCTGGAGGAATAAGTGAAATTTAGTTTCTGTATTACTTGTGAATAAATGGTTTCCTGTCTCCGTATGATGTGTGGATGAATTTTTGTTTATCTTCATAATACTTTTGACAGAATGAGTGAACGGTTGTTCACCTTTATATTACTTGTGAATGGATGAGTGAACAGTCGCATGTCTCGATATGACATTAAAATGAGTCATTTTTTTGCTTTGTCTCCTCATGAATGAGTCATTATTTGATTATCCATGAATGAATTAGCGAACGGTTGCATGTCTCCTTATTAAAACGTGAACGGTCTCTATGTGTTTTTGAAAGCAGGATAAGCAAAAAAAAAATAACGAATGAATGAAAGATTTGATTCGGTCCAGGTGACGCGTCATCCGCGGCCGTCGGCCGTTCGTGAGCTAATGAGAGGTAGTGCACATTTTCTTGACGTAGATAATCTCCCGCAGGCGCCGGAGAGGTAAAAACATCCCCCCCCGCCTTTTCCCCCGTCTCCACGTAAAGATGAAAACGTCTGCATCCGCACGTCCATAATCATTAGAAAGCTAACGGCAAGCTGTGTTTGGAAGGCGCGGTAAAAAGTAATGATGCGGTGAATTCGGGGATTGCCGGGGAGGCCGGGTAATCCGGGCGGAGGCGTCGCTCATTGTGCCGAGCCGAAGCTCCGCAACCCCCCCAACCCGGCGATGCATCGGGCTACCTGGAGAGGCTTTGGAAATCCCACAGGTGTAAGCACGAAACGGCTTTAGGAGGCGGCGGCGGCAAAGTGCGAGGCCTCGACGATCAGAGCCGTCCCGCCGGGCGGATTTGTCGGGGGTGGCGTCTTCATCAGCGATCGTGCGAAACGTCGGGGAAATTACGATTTTGGCTGAAACGGCTTTATCAAGAGAAGCGGCGGCGCCGTTTGGAAGTCTGCGAACAAAGGCTGCTTGTTTTTGACAATGATTAGACTTAATACTTTCCATTTCAGACTCTCACACACACACACACACACACACACACACACACACACAAACAACACGGGTCTTAATCCAGCGAATGCTGAGACGGGTCCTGAAATCGGTGCAGAACCGGTGGTTCCGCGGCAACCGCAGCTAGCCGCAGCTAGCCGCGCGCTAGCGGGTTCGTTTGCTCAAACAATAACACACTTACTGTTTTCACATTTATCAGCTTTAATACAATGATAATACCCATTGATGTGACATGACACTAATTATCAATTTAACTAAATAGGCAGTAAACAAATTAATCGTGCAGCTACACAAAAAGTTTTTTTATTTCATAACATTTATTTGCTGTCAATTAGCCAGGATTTAAGTTACCGTGCGTCTGTGGTGGAAGTTCTTCCCACGTCAGTCAAATACAGATGATTCGGGAGTGTCGGGTTTTTTATATTTTTAAATATTACCACTATTTCACGTCTGCAGCGACGGCCCGTCCGGCCTTTTACTTGAGGGGCTTCTTATTATTAACAACCTGCTGCGGTCCGATAACGCGGTGGCTCTAGATTAGACGTGGCAGAGCCGGCTGTTCTTCCTGAGGAGGCCGGGGTTATTTAACGCGCCCCTGTCTTAATCCCACACAGTGAAGCCGGCGAGTCTGCCAGGAAGTCCATCTGCTCGCCGTTTCCAGGATGTGTGAAGTTCTCAAACTCGGTGAGAAAAGTTTTGCAGCCTTTTGACTTATAGTGAAGGCGACACACACATATATAAGGTTTCTGACCACAAAGCATGATGTACTGAAAAACGTCAGTGCGTGTGTGTGTGTGTGTGTGTTGTAACTGCTGCGCGTCCAGTTCTTCTCTGGAGCCAGTAGCGATTTGCAACGACAATGATGGAAGCTATCTCTGCCCACACAAGCCTCCTCACCGCCTCCCGTTCGCCGCCTCCCGCTCGCTGTTCCTGGCGCCCACGATAAGTCAGATTTTCCCCCTCGCGGACACGGGGAGGCCCGGCGGCGGCGGAGTTGGCTCGAGGCTCGCGCGGAAAAATTATACCGTTTCTCGCATTTAAGGCTGCCGGCTTCACCGGGCACGTCTGCAAATCCGCGAATGACATGCGTCAAGCGTGGCGTTCCTGGAAAAACCCAGAAAAAGCAGTTGGCCGATTTGACGCTCATTGAATAGAAATGGAAAAAAACGGAAAGCCGAGAAGTTATCCAAACATCCCTGGACGTTCCCCGTCAGATCTTGGCGGCATCGACTCCATCGGTAATGCGGCGGGGGTTAGCGTTAGCATGCTAATTTGTTAAACTTGACATCGCGGGCTGGTTTGTGTTGCCTGCAAACACTTATAGGTGCAGGATTTGTTTGAGAGTTTGCAGACTGTGAAGCAATACGTCAACCGAAGGGCAGCGCGGAGTTGACAATAACAAACACGACGTTCCTGCAAGCTCCGGGACAACGTACAGAAACTGAAGTGAGTCGACGAACGGCTAAATGTGGCAGATGTAGATGCTAAAAAGTCTTTTGCGTTGAAGTGTCACTGACCTTCATTAACATCTGAGTCCTCAGAGGTCAGTAGGTTTGGAGGTCTCTGTGCTATGTCGCTATGTAGCGTGCTAGTTGCAGCACAGTGAAATCTACTGTCCCCTTAAAAAAACAGCTTTTAAATATATGCAGAGTTAGCATTTACTTCTAAATTCGAAATAGAAAAAACACGCTCAACAACTCGTCGCAACCGGCGGTGAACTTCATGGTGAAGTAACGCCCCTCGCTTCCTGTTTATGTGCCGAGCATGACCGGGAAACCGCGCGAGCCGGGCGTGAAAAGCAACTCCCTCAGTGCATCCAATGACAGAGCAGCCTTTTTAAAGCGAGTCCCGTCGGCGGAGGCTCGCTGGTACGTGTCCGAGTCGGCCCTCCCAGCCGTGACCGGCACATTTTACACTGCAGTGGACACGGAGGCAGCTGCTGCAGGGTGATGGATTAATGTTAGCCTGCTATCCAGTGCGGTATTAAAGGCTCCCTTACAACATGCCGGTATTGTTCTTCAAGGGAAAAAAAAAAAAAACAACGAAATATTCGAATAATTCCCAATTAAATAATCTGTAACCCTATATTATCGCAATTCTACTGATGCTTCAGAATAAATGAATCCTAAATATCTTTTGAGGTAGTGGGCTCATAGCGTGCTAGCTCACACTTGTTTGGCTGTTACGAAGCTAGCTTCTCGTGCAGCTACCGCTAGCTTGTGATGCTATCAACACAGAAGATGTGATATATCTTTCAGAAACACTGTTAGCACTGGCTAGCTGCTAGCAGAAGAGAATGTATGAATTAGCCTGAACTTTGAATACATATTTGTCATATTTGTATCATATTTATAGTTTAAATCGTCTTTATAGTCTTATGTGTGGCTAACGCGTTAGCGAGATTACGTTGTGCTGTGAGCAGCGGGACCTGATATGGAAGTTTATATCTCCGGGAAATTCAGTTTTGCTTTGGATGCGCCGTATTAAATCCGATTTTAGTGACAGGCATTGTCGATGGATTGAGTTGCCGACGGTGTTCCAGCCTTGACCGTCTCAGAGGAACAGCTGGAAGAACACTTTTGGCCCGTGCCGCGGAACATCGCGGCGGCTTCCAGCTCGAAGGCTCGTACCTGGATCAGTCAGGACGAGGAGGAGGAGGAGGAGGAGGAGGACGAGTATCAGCGTGGCAAAGAAAACATAAATTACACAAAGCCTACTTTGTCTGCTGTTCCAATAGATGGTCTGGATGGCTGATGCTTGATTTTTCTCGCCAGTTTTATTTTGAAGTACCGTCTTGGCCGGGCGGAGGAGGAGGAAGGGAAGATTTCTTAATTGCCACTTGCAATCCTTTCCTAAATTTCCAGCAGAGTCTTGGAAATTAGGGTTATGTAAAGCAAGATCTTCTCTCTGTATTCTGAATAAACTCTGATATTTAGATGATTAACCCTCAAAAGTTGGTATTGCAATCGAACAACTGCCGAGACTGCTTGCTAGAATATCAAGATATCTAGATTCCCAGGCTGCTAGCTGCTAGCTGCTAGCTGTTAGCTGCTAGCAGCTAGCAGTGAGGCAGGCCCACAGATGAGCAATCCAAGAACCCCAGTTTTATTTCCCTTGATCCAAAGAAGGCGGTCGTGTCCGAGTCCTGATGGAGGAGGCAGTCCTGGAAACAAACAACCAGGCGGAGCCTCATAATGGCGGAGATAAGAGATGAAGAGTGAGGATAATTACTGCGACGGCGGGTCAGGTGGAGGCTAATAGACTGGGCCTGTGGCTCTTATCAGCATTGATAAGTAAGCAAAACGCTCAATAGTCTTTGTTCACCCGGCCCGGAGCATGAATCCACGCTGCATTAATCGCCCCCGGGCGGGATTAGCTGAGCGCTAGCCCACCCCGCCATCGCTACGGCTGCCTTCGGACAGAAAAGTCAAATTTGGGAACTAGCCTCCTGGTGAACCGTTTAGGGACCACGATTGGGACAAACCAGGGAAAAGAGAAAGACAACCGTGGACTATCAGATACGTTAATTTTATGTTCTCCCTGCACTGCTTCGTCATGTGAAGCCCTTTAGCCGTTAGCTTGACTTATTTTGGCCACAAGGTTGTTGTTCCTTTGCAAGCCCTTGTGTAGCCTAGCAGGCCAGAAGAACCTGGAAAACTTGGTCGGTCCATTTCTCAGTTGTTTTGTCCATTTTGTCGCAAGAAAACTGACAAACAACCTGGATCGTTTTCAAAAATGGCGCTCTGGAGCACGCAAGAAGTATCTAGCAGTAGCCGTGGCTTATGAGCTACACAAAACACCTACATCACATGAAAATGGTTCCTGTCTGGTTCCTGGAGAGGTTCTAGAAACTTCGAAACATTCCTACCAGGGGAGAAAGTAGCCGACAAGAACCCCCTGAGAGGCAAGAAAGAACCTGGATGGATCAAATGAAAGCTTATTTTTGCAAATAGAGTCAATGTGCGGCTGTTGAAAATCATGTTTGAATTGTTGGTAGTGTTTACACCCCCTCTTTCCGAGATGAAGACCCTCCCCGGTATTTGCAGTGAAACCCGTGCTGCTACCAGATATTTCATCGTATTTCCCAAAGTCTTCGCTCGCTGCCTCAGCAGCTCCTCTTTTTAATATCTCATTTACTTCTCTTCCGACGCATATTCAGGGGGGCCAGGCGGCGCCGCGTCGATTGCCAGGCGGATTCCGCGGCGTCAGCAAACCCCCTCGTCCCCCCAACCTCACGTACCGCGATTCAATATTAATGTGAGAAGCCAGAGATTGATAGAGCTTTAAACGCTGCGGCTGAAATGTGCTGCTCGCTCGTGGGACTGTGACGACGGGACCGCTGATGGATATTGATCGTGATCTCCGCGGCCGGACGGCCACGGCCGGCTCCGGTCTCCCTCCGCGGCCTAGCGGCGGCGTTTAGCTGGGCTAACTCTGTTAGCTGATACAGACAGTCAGCGAAGCGCGATCCTCTACTTTCCGCTAACGCGGCGAGGATGCAAACTCCCGGAGACGCTGGCGGATATCCTGGTGAATTGCCGGCGCGGGGAAAAGTAACGACGGCAGCAAATAAACGCAACCCTGACCCCCACGTGTCCACATTAGCATCCTGGAGCATCCTCTGCAGCTGTAATGGCTCCAGGAGATCACTTCAGCTAAAGCGGTTACTTCTTCTCCTTGCTAGGTGTAAACCCTTTTCTGGATTAAGCAGATGGTTGCCATGGTAACAGCAGCAGACGGACTCCTCGCTACCCGTGTGATGTCAGGAGGGGGTCCCACACGTCGGGCGTCCGGGACGCGGCATCCTCGCGCGCCGTTAGCTTCTGCGCACAGCTTCCCCGCCGCGCCGGCGTGGTAAACATAAACACGGACCCCATGCCGACGCCCTCAGGAGAGGACGGCGCGTTTCATGTTCCCCGCCACAGAAGTGGCTTTTTATATTTTTTTTCTCCCTGATTAAACACGAGATGAGAGGCGGCGTGGGAAAGGCTGTAACAAAAGGAAGAGTAGTGTCCTCCACGTCACCAAGGACGCCGTCCCGCCTCGGCGGGGATCGAGCAGAACGTCCAGGTTTTTCGCCGTCGGCTGTCGCCGGAAAGTCCAACCGGAATGTTCCCACCCTGCACAGCCGGCGTCTCCTCGCAGCTTCACGCCGAAAGCGAGATGTTTCCGTGCGGCGCGGCTGAAATATGCACATCACGGGAGGGAAGAGTCTGCAGAGATGCGTTTAATTTCCTCAGGCCTCCCTCCCTCCCTCGTTCCTCACCGGTGATTAATGACAGTGACATCACCTCCGAGATGGAGAACTTCCTGGATAAAGGACGTTATTAAGACCGACCGCTTTGGAATTCAAACCCCGGCCGCATCTTCCGCGTCTGCGGTTTTACGGAAAACCGTAAAACGGCCTCGTCGGGAACCGGGTTGGAAACATCGGTGGCGAGGAGAAGGAGGAGGAGGAGGAGGGTTTTCCCGGCGTCGCGTTACGTGTTGATAAATGTGCAAATGAAAGTAACATCTCATTCCATCAGGGGTCTCCTGCATCTTCCACTTTGTTAATGATTTATGAGACAGACGTCTGTTTGTGAGCGGAGACGGCGCCTGACAAGTCGCATCAATAATCCGGGCTGCTCTACATTCCCGGCGCCTCGCCGTTGAAAAAAAAGAAAAACGTCGTCCCGCCGATGTGTTAAATGTGTTGGGTTTTTTTTTTTCCCGTCCCCGTCGTGAGGAATCCATTTGCAGGGCGGGTAAGCGGCAGGTTGACCAGCTAGATTGACAAACAGCTGAGCGGCTTATTGGATTCATTCATTCATTCGTCTCCGTCTGATCCGGTCGGACGTGCAAGAAAACGACGAAGAAAAAAAAAAAAAAAAAAAGGCGAAACGACTGGGCGGAAAAAGCGAAAAAAAAAAAAAAAAAAAAAAAGAGAAATTTGGAGTAAAGTCGACAAATCAGACCGAGTGCCTCCGGAGTTCTAAAATTAAATGCTGAGTCACACTTCAGTCGTCTGATTATTTGAAGGATCCCCTTATTCGTCTGCATGCATATCAATAGATATCGTTTCACATTTTCGCATTGTAAGTGTGTTTCTATCGCTTCGTTGTCGTGTTTTCAACATGTATGCAAAGAATACACACTAGCAGGATGTTACATACACACACACACACACACACGGTGCTCAACACCTTCTCATAGCTTTCTATTCTGTCCTGCTTGCTTTAAAATGAAAATGAAAATGTAAATACCATGGCAACACAACATTATAATGTGCTTTTCGTTGCTGTTGCACAACTGGGATCTAGTCTATAATTTTTGTCACTCAGGATGGGGTGCCATTTTTTTTTTATTTTTTAAAAGAAGCAGCAAACAGCATCAAAATCAATAGATATATATATTTTATTGCAAACCTGTTCTGCGGGAAATAAAAGGCGCATCAGTCCGACAACCTGCAACCCTGACCTGCTGTTTGTGGCAAATCCGGGAAAAAAACCCAGTAAATCCCAAACAACAACCACGGGTGTCCACTGAGGACAGCAGGACATGACAGGGAGCGGAAGCGGAGGCAGTGGATGTGACCGTGCACACACACACACACACACACACCTGCATGCTGTATGATAACATATTCTTTCTGATCCCTCAGCACATAAAAAGCGACACTTTGCCAAAAGTGTGCTGGATTTACCCACAATGCACCGGGCACGCCACTTAGCACTGCCGCTGGGGTCCTTGGAAAAATAGCTTCACCACTGGTTTGTTCCCCAACAACGGGATCTATATTTATATCGTGATTATTATTGGTTATTGGTGATCGTTCAGCTTCTTGTCCTTTATGGTGGCTGTTTTTTGGGATTGGTGTTATTGGAGTTGTAGTTCTTTGTTGCTTTCAAACATGCTTTTGGAGTCCGACTTGAGTCCTTCAGAAGTCCTTGCTAGTCTGGAGTCAAGCTAAAGTCCAAAGTCAAAATACTTTTCAAGGTCCACCTGAAGTTAGTCAAACATACCTTTCAAGTCCAACTCGAGTCTTTCAAACATACCTTTCAGGTCGCCCAAAACTGCGGTCTTTCAAGAGGTAGACTAAGGTAGGTAGCACTCCTATCCTCGGCCCTTCAAAACATTTTTAAGTCCACCATTAGTGATTAAAATATACCTCTCAAGTCCTTCAAACCACTTTTTACGTCCACCTTAAGTTTTTCAAACATACCTTTCAGGTCGCCCAAAACTCGTGTAGTCTAACTTAGGTCTTTCGATAGGTAGACTAAGGTAGGTAAAGCACCTTTGTGGTCTACCTTTCAAATTCTGCAAAACACTTTAAGTCCACCATAGGTCTTTAAAATAAACACTTTCAAGTCCAACCTAAGTCCTTCAGCACCTTTCAGGTCCATCACGAGTCTTTCAAACATGCCTTTCAGGTTGCCGAAAACACGTGTAGTCTAACTTAGGTCTTTCAACAGGTAGACTAAGGTAGGTAACACTCCTATCCCCGGCCCCTTCGAAACATTTTTAACCCCTCGGGTGATTTTAACCCACAAAATTCTTGTCATCTGATTTTCATTGTGTTGTCTGAGTTTTATGGGTCCTTGGGTAGCTTCAGACTGCTCTCTGATGTTATGAATGTATGTTTGTTTCCCTCCTCCCATCGGCCCATCTATAAATCGATGAAAACTGTATTTCTTCCAGGATATTGTATTGGGTAAAATATACCCAATGTAAGTGATGGTGTTACTTATTTTAATGTTTCTGTTCTAGGGTTAAGTCCACCATCAGTGATTAAAATATACCTCTCAAGTCCAAGCCCTTTTTACGTCCACCTTAAGTCTTACAAACATACCTGTCAGGTTTCCCAAAACACGTGTAGAGTCTAATTTAGGTCTTTCAACAAGTAGACCAAGGTAGGTAAAGCACCTTTGTCGTCTACCTTTCAAATTCTGCAAAACCCTATAAGTCCACTATAGGTCTTTAACAAAAATGCTTTCAGCACCTTCAGCACCTTTCAAATCCACCTTGAGTCTTACAAACATACCTTTCAGGTCTCCCAAAACACATGTAGAGTCTAACTTAAGTCCTTCTTAGCATTTTCCAGACCACCTTTAGTCTTTCAGAGCACCTTTCCAGTCCACCTAAAGCTCTTCCAAACACCTTACATCCTTTCCCAGATCCACCTGGAACAGCCCTCTCGTCACTGCAGTCTACAAAATTTATTTTCTCAAAGATCCAGAAGTGACGTCGGCGAGGAGGCCGGGATGTCGCATACGGGAAGTTGTGTCGTTGGGCGCAAAGAGCGGTCATCAAAAAATGCAATCACCAAAAAGAGAAGAAGTAAACATTCTGTTCTTCTTTCTTCACGTCTGGCGGCGTGCACGTTCTGCCTCCTGGGCAGCCAAACTACATTTTGCCGAAATGTAGTCCGCCTTTGTGCGCGGGGGAAGGAAGGAAGCTGCAGGACAAGATGATGCGGGGATGAGTAATCCTCGGACGCTTTTGTTCAGATGTCATTCAGATGTCGGGACTCAAAGAGATTTCGTTATTTCGTCTGGAGTGTTATTTCAGATAAAATCACAACGTGATGCATTTATCATCAACGCTAAGAGATGACAAAGCTGCGGGACTTTGATAGCGAGATCCGACCTGAAAGGACGCCGAGACGTTCATTGGTGATGCGTCTGCGGAGAAGGAGCCGGCAGGATTAACCCTCGCTCGGCCCTCCGGAGCCTAATTTGCTTGAACAATGAGGTCGCCTGTCTTTTGTCTGACGAAAAATAAATGTTTGATTAAGACTTAAACCTGGAGCGCAAAGGGCCCGTCGGGGTGTTTATGGGATCGAGCGTGTATGAATTAACCTGTTTCCGTGAGGCGTGGATCTCGGGTTAGCGGGAAGTGGAGCTCGCGTGCGCGTCGGGACGCTTGACGGACGTGGAGCTGCTAGCTAGCGGCCGCTTTGTTTTGTTTGTGCTGGAATGCTTTTGCAGTTTGCTTACTTAGCTTAGCATTTAGCCGCTATGAAGCCCCCTGAGAGGAGGGGGGCGTCGGAATTTGATGCACAGAACAGATTTCTGGCATCAGCGTACATCTCAGCCAGGACACCGTTGAGCGACCTTCGGTAACACCCGTCGCCATGGCAACAAACATCGCCTTTATCCGATTTTTAAATTGTCTAAGAATGAATGAGCGGTGGATTTCCACTGCTCCCGGCTTTTCATGAACCTCATCACGCATGTTAGAGCATGACGTTCCGCGAATATTTCTGGTCGCCACGGCGACGGCACATGCCATAAAGCATGCAAAACTCAAACGCCAACCATGACTCGTGGTATCATGTGAGCTAACTAGGTATTTAGATTTGCGAACGAACCTTGGCAGATGTTCCTCTCTCTCTCGGCGAGCACACGGGGGGTCTTCGCAACGGGTTTCGGGATTTATGAAATCACTCGCGGGTTAATCCGGCGAGAAAAACAATTTCCAGCGGGGGGCGAATGGAAACCGTTGACTGTAAACACACCCTGCACGTCGGCGGTCGCCACGGTCACACCCTCCGCGCCCCCTCTTTCCTCTCATCTCTGAAACGGCAACAGACGCTTTGCCGTCTCGGCTCGGCGGGCCGCCGTCACCCGGTCGGACAAGGTCAAGCGGGTGGCGGCGCTGTCAGGAGCGGGGAGTCGCCACCTGTGTGAGAACACACTCACACACACACACACACACACGCTGTCATCTGCTGAGATTGTTGATGGCGGCGCACTAGAGTGGATTTACACACAGTGGGAAGCTACAACTAGCTTTTTGGCTAATTTAGACACCTGATCCAAGGTGTGTGTAGGTCTCTATAGGACAGTAAACGAGGGTGAATGGTTGTGCCGCTTTATATCGTGAATGAAAGAGTGAATGGCTGTAATTCTGGACATCACGTGTGAATGACAGAGTGAGTGTTACGGATTTGGAGGTAAATACAGGACTTGGCTAGGCGGGAGTTGCTAGCATACACCAACGATGGAAAGCCCGGTCAGGTCACAGGTGGCTAGGGAGAAGGTGCTAGCATACGCTAATGGGGGAAAGTCCGGTCAGGTCACGAGAGGCTAGGCAACATGTGCTAGCGTACACCAACGATGGAGGAAACCTGACCAGGAACAGCCAGAGGGCAGGAACAGGAAACCCAGTCGGGGATGGGCGGTTGAGCGGAAGGTGCTAGCATACACCGACTGGTCGGCAACGGCTGGCTTGGCGGAAGGCGCTAGCATACGCTAACGGGGGAAAGTCCGGTCAGGTCACGAGAGGCTAGGCAACATGTGCTGGCGTACACAGACCAATAAGGAAACCTGGTCAGGTATGGATAGAGGATCAGGTGGCTAGGCGGAAGGCGCTAGCTTACAACAACGAGGGACTGGTCATTGGCGGCTAATGGCTAGGCAGCTAGCATATACCAAGGAGGATGATGGTGGCCCAGGGAGATGCACTTGGATGGATCCAGGATGAACCCCGGGATTAGCAGCATAGATGAATGACAAAATCTGCAAGGCAGGAAATACTGAAAATAAAAGAAATGAACAAGTCCGCCAAAACTAGAAAGCAAGTGAAATAATTCCCCGTAGAGTCAACAGGAAGTGACCCAGCGGATAATCACTTCTCATTGAGAAACGAAAAGGGGCTCTATTAGCGGCGAGTCCACCTCCGGCTCGGAGGTGGAGGCGGCGAGAAGCAGGAGGCTTCAAAGGGAGAGGCGTCAATAGGCTGCGTTCAGAGGCGCCTCCTCCGTTGGAGTGTCTCCTCAGAGCGTCTCCTCGTCAAAGCGGCTGCCGGAGACAATAACTAACCTTGGGCTTTATGCTAATGCGTGCGAGCTGCAGGGAACACGCCGCTCTCCGTGTCGCTGCCTGCCTTCCGACAGTTGCAACAGCCCGCTCCGACCCGGGGGGGGGGGAGGATCAACAGGCAAATTGCGTCGCCGCGCCGCTTCCGACCAGCCCGTTTCGAACCCTTTCCCTCCACGGGTGAAGTCGGAGCGACCTGATCTATTTCTAATCAGAGTGTAAAGCGTCAGAGTTTAAATAATCTGATAGACGGAGGATCTGCTTTTGCGAGAAGTCACCAAACAACAAGAACAAAGACAAAAAAAAAATACACATTTGAAGCGGTTGTTAATGTAAGCGAAGAACTGCCTCGAAATGACAAAGGAATCCCCTCAAAATGAAGGTACTTGAAATTTAAAAATGTAGAAAATCATCTTAAATTTACAAAAAAAATCCCATTAAAGTGGCAAAAAAAGCGGGACATTTGCAAGAAATCCTTCTAAAAGAATTAGCAATTATACAGTATATATATTTAACCTTCAGCCTCCCCGGCAGCGTGATGCCAAAAAGCGCTTCGTCTTGGACGTGGATAAGTACAAACGGCGTTTTGAGGATTTTTTCTTTTTTTTTTTTTTTCCCCGAACGCGGCCGCTCACCGTAACGAAACCGAGACGCCGTTTAAAAGGCGGGCGTGACCTTTTCATGTTGGAAATGAGAAAAGCCCCGTGAGGCCCGGCCGCTTTGTCGGGCGTGAAAGAAACCGGTGCAATGAAAAAAAAAAAAAAAAAAAAAAGCAAAGCGCTTTATTTTACTCCGGGGTTTGAGTCAGCAGCCCTCGGTGTGTGAAGTCGGTTTATTTTGGATGAACATGAGCGGGTGGGGAGTCATTTTTTTGGGTAAACAGCCTCTGAATTTCACCAGATCCTCATCTGGCTTCCGCGTCAAGCCGTTCCTCTGGTTATAAATATGTTATTAGCTGTTAATAGCCACCCCTGGCTGCACGGTGCATTAATAGTATTTTGTGTCTTCTTTTATTTGACGTTGACGTCGCCGTTTCTTTGCCTTCTTTAGGTGGATCAGTGGAAGATGGAGGACACGGCGGTCGGTGACCTTCCAGAGTAAACACGGGCGCAGACGGACGATTAACCGGCAGCCTCCCGGCCAATCACGACGCCGATCCCCCGGCTTGGTCGATATGAGGTCGTGAGAAAAAGAGCGAAGGGTTTTTTTTGTTTTTAACGCCCGTCGGGATGCTGCGCGCGGACGCCGGGTGTCTCTGACCGCCACGTCATGTCTCTGCTGAAGCGGAGGAAGCTCCGGACTTTGGCCCTCCTGTTTTGCGCCGTCACGTTCACGACCTTGCTGTTCAGCTACACGCTGCGAGACCCCTCGCTCGACTTCTTCAGGCACACCCTCCGCCTGCCGGGCAGCCTCTTCGCCAAGGGGCCCTGCGCCTGCCGCCGCTGCATGACGGAGGCGGAGGACGACGCCTGGTTCAGCGAGCGCTTCAACCAGTCCATCCACCCTCTGATGACCCGGGACAACTGCGTCCTGACGGAGGAGACCTTCAGGTGGTGGCAGGTGAGACGCTGAGATCTAAAGATATATGCATAGCGTCAGAAAACCCCCAAAAAATCGAGCCATTTGTTGAAAAAGTATTGGATTCAGGTTAAAAAAAAAAAAAAAGTAGTTGGCATTTTTTGAGATTTTTTTTTACCTTGGGCTATCAGTTTTACAAGGCTAACAATATACGTTTATATATATATATACATATATATGTACAGTATATAAGGATAAAATGTGTCTTTCTGCAGTGTATGTGAAATTGCATAGGACATTAATCTACTGTCGCTATTATCATTTTGAATTATTATTATTGCTTCTGCAATTTGTTATTATTATATATTATTGTAGTACATACATTCTCATTTTTATTGCTATCATAAATATTATTATCATGAGCATTATTATTTTTCAGTATATAAGTTCTTATTTCTATTATTATTATTGTCGTTGTTGTTGTTGTTGTTCCATGTTCTCTCCCATTGTCAGTCCAAGAACAGGGAGTAGTAGGTTAGTAGTAGTATTTGTAGTAGTAGTAGTAGTACAGTGTAAAGTGAAATTTATATATATATATATATATATATATATATATATATATATATATACATATATATATGTGTGTGTGTGTGTGTGTACAATATATAAGGATAAAATATGTCTATCTGCAGTGTATGTGAAATTGCATAGGACATTAATCTACTGTTGCTATTGTTATTTTGAATTATTATTATTGCTTCTGCAATTTGTTATTATTATATATTATTGTAGTACATAAATTCTCATTTTTATCGCTATTATAAATATTATTATCATTAGCATTATTAATTTTTCAGTATATAAATTATTATTATTATTATTATTATTGATACTATAAAATTCTTATTTTTATTATTATTCTTGTTGTTGTTGTTCCATGTTCTCTGCCATTGTCAGTCCAAGAAGGTTAGTAGCAGGCTAGTAGTAGTAGTAGTAGTACTGTGTAAAGTGATGTGGGAATGTTTACAGGAGAACCTAAATTGTCCAGATGTGTGAAAGACTGAGTGAATGTTTGCAGAACTTTATGTGACCTGGGAAAGTACTGCTGTTCTGTACATGAGCACCATAAATCATGGTAATTGTGCTCCATTTAAGTACAACTACATATTGTTTTCATAAGTACTGTTTAAATGGGTCCCTTCACACTGAGAAATATTTGCAACACGAGCACATCCAGTTATATTTTTCATCCTTATCTTCAGAGTAGCAATTTGTTGTCGCTCAAACAAGTGAGGGGGAGGAAGAGGAGGAGTTGTTTCCTCTCTTCCTCTGGAGAAGAACCAAACGTTAGCTTCGGCGCTGACCCGAGTGTGTGGGAGATACCGTCTCCTTTCGCATCAAATTGTCTGTCTCTGCAACCCCCTCCTTCACACACACACACACACACACGCACACACACACACACACAGACAGAGACACCGAGCGTGTTTGCATCGTCCCAGATTTCCACGCTCAAATATATATCTGCTGTATATCCTAAAGCTTTCCAAACACACCCAAAGCACAGAAACATGGCTCACCTGTCTGGATCGGCCCAGATGTTTGCGATGCTAGCAGTAACTGCACGACACACACGCACATGCGTTCGTGCACGGATGCTCTCCGAGTTCAAGCGGGTAAAAAGCCAACGCCCGGAGGGGATCTCGCAGAAGAACCCCCTCCGTCCTTGTTCAGTCGCTTTCGCTTAGAGTTACCCCGCGGCCGTGGCGACCGCCGCGCGCCCCCGCTAACGCCCGTCTCCTCCGTGTGTCGCCAGTGGCTGCAGGTGGAGAAGCAGCCGGCCAACTTCAGCGAGGTGGTGGAGGAGCTGTTCCGGGTCATCCCGGACGAGGCGCTCTACATGGACGCCGGCCCCGAGCGTTGCCGGACCTGCGCGGTGGTGGGGAACTCCGGGAACCTGAAAGGGTCCCGCTACGGCGCCCTGATTGACTCCAGCCATTTCATCATCAGGTCGGATATAATAAAACGCCCCCGTCTTTGCCGCGGCATTTGTTTATCTCTGCCGCTGACAGTCGTCTCCGCTCCGTCGATATCAAGCTGAACCGGTGACACTTCATTTCCATCCGCAGTCTGACTTCCACTCCGCTGTAACTGAAAAAAGGGGGGAGGGGGATTTTTCTCTAAACTGTCACCGGGGAGGCCTGTCCATCAATTTGAGCTGTGGCAGATGCGGCAAAGAGAAGAAAAAAAAAAAAAAAAAAAAAACACAAAACCTCCCCTTTTGAACGGATGAATTTAAAAGCAGCAGGCGCTGTTTTGGGTTTTCGGGTCATTTTTGAACTTTTAAACGGCGTGCGACGTTTCCCGACACGCCCCCCCCCCCGCTGTCATCGCTCCTTCTTGCCTCCGACTCACATCACGCTACGTTAGGGCGACACTCAGGGGGGATGGAAAATGCAAAATGGCGAAATGGGGCGCCGACTCGCCTAGCTAGTCACCGTCATGCACGTTAATAAAATGAATATACAGGACTGTCTGAGAAAATTAGAATATTGTGATAAAGCTCTTTATCTTCTGTAATGCAATTACCAAAACAAACATGCCATACATTCTGGATTCATTACAACTGAAATATTGCAAGCCTTTTATTATTTTAATATTGCTGATAATGGCTTACATCTTAAGAAAACTCGAAAATCCTAACTCAAAATATTAGAATATCATGAAAAAGTCATTTATGTTTTTTTTTTTTTTTAAATGTCATACATTCTGGATTCATTGCAACTGAAATATTGCAAGCCTTTTATTATTTTAATATTGCTGATTATGGCTTGCATCTTAAGAAAACTCAAAAATCTGATCTCAAAATATTAGAATATCGTGAAAAAGTAATTTTTGTTTTTTTTTAATTGCATTACAAAAGATAAAGAACTTTATTACAATATTCTAAATTTCCTAGACAGTCCTGTAGCGCCGGAACAGCTCATGTTGCTAACCGTTAGCGAAGCGAAAGCTAACTGTTAGCTTTGTGTTAGCTCGCGGAGCCAGTCGATTCCACTGGACGTCAGTTGGCTTCGGGTTAAACTTGGCTTTAATAACTAGTCGATAACTAGTGAGGAAATAGCGAGAAAAAGTCTCGCAAATACGACATCTGACGACCGTCACTCTCATCACTCGGTTACTGATTTTTTTATTTTCATTTCTGGCGCTGAAGGATCCGGATCCGGCCCAGAAAATCAGGTCAGCTCCTCAGATCCCCCAAATCCCGGCTTAAACCCGACTTTAACCGGAGAGCCCTTTCAAGGAGCTCTGGCTTCCTCGCGATTTTATTGTTCAACCGAACAAAGCTCCTTTTAGGGGATGATGATTATGGATATTGTTTATATTATGATCACTTTTATCGGCATCCGATCCGATCACATCTGCCATCTCTCTCGGTCGGCCGGAAAATCGATGCGCCATCAGAGAATTGCAGCGAACGGCGAGAGGGAACGTCGATGAAGAGGCGACTCGGCGCTTTTAAGTTTTTACATATTAACCTCGTTATTTCGCACTCTGGCCGGCGCATTTCATAAAACAGAAAGCAGAGTTCTATCGATCCGCTTTTTTAAAAAGAAAAGCAGTTTAATATCTCCAGTACTTTAACTCAAAAAAGGCGACGGAGGAATCCTGCATATTATCTTATCCAGTCACGTCGGGGTGTCATCACACACACCTGGGTTTTGCAGCAGACACACACTCGGGGGGAGGAATGTGTTAACGCCGCCGCCGATACAAATCACGTTTTAGAGCGTTCAGATATCGTCCTCCCTCCTCGGCCGTCCCGAAGGGGTCGTGTCTCTGCCCTTCCTGAGCGGAGCTTTACGATGACAGCTAAGTTCATTTGGACGACGACGACGGGTAATCAAACATTTACGCTCCGCCGGTTTCCCCTCCGGTTTTCGCTCAAGGGGCTGAAAATCCGCTTCGAAATATTTCAAGATTCGGACCGGGGCCGAGAACAATAACAGATGACGCTCCGAGGCAAATGCCTTTCCATAACATTCCTGAAAACCTGCTTTATGGACTGCCGCGCGCGGCCAACGGCCCCGCCGGCCAATCAGCTGCAGCTTGAGTTCTGCAGGCCGGCGCAGTAAAAAGCATCGGAGTCGTAAACGCAGCCTGTGCCTCGGGAGCACAGGAGGACGCCTTTATATCTCTGAAATAATGGGATATAAACAATGTGCTATTGAAAACACGGACCCCTCCGCCGCTCGCTATTTTATAAACGCGAACAGATTGTGCTCTAAAAGGAGAAAACAACTCAAAATCGCACTTCCCGTTTCCTGGAATGCACGCGCCAACAGCCGAAGAAGTAGCGCCAAGTGGCGAGTACGCGGCGTCAACGTGGCAACGGAGGCGTTAGCTCAAAGCGGTCGCCGCTAGCACTTAGCTCTCTCGTGCTACCATTGCTAGCCGTTGACGTAAACCCCATAATAAATCCGGTCATAAACCCCGGATAGCTTTGCTGCCTGAATGTGATTCGTTTGATTTGGGAGCGTTAGCTAGCGATGCTAGGCTAGCAGCCAGAATATGCAGCTCCTTCGCACGCTAGCTTAGAATAGAACAGAACTTTATTAATCCCGAAGGAAATTCTTTTGCCGGAAAGTTCCAACTTTAGATCCATTCACCCGAAACATATTGATTTTATTGTCAGTTTCCTTCTTGCAGAAATCGGAGGAGTTTTATAGTTTGATAGCCACAGATAAGAAAAGACCTTCTTATTTGTTATCTATACTGCACTTGGGCTTTTCCCTGCTGTTATTGGGCAAGCGTACAATAAAGTATTTACGCTACATTTCAAAAGGGAGTACTGCAATTAGTACTTAACTAGTACTTTTAAGATCAAGACAAAACAATATTAATACATGTACTATCCAGTATCTAATATGGCTCCGTGTGATTGGACCCATATCAAGAATAGAAACAAAACAATAAGTAGATGTAGAACTTAAAATTCAGAGTATTCTTATGTGGCGGTCGTCTTTGCGAGTACTTTTCACGACCTTTCTTTCGTGGCTTCCACCCAGACAAGAGGAAAGACATGTAAAGGTAGATATTCAGAGTACAAGCTGCGGTACTTCGTGTTGGTTTTTTAATTCCCCTCCTTCATGCGACCTTCACCAGGCGCCGGCTGCCGCAGCGAGTCGGCGTTTCGTAACGCCGCCGCGCCTCCGAGCCGTCGTATTTTGTTATAGGTCACCCTCGCCGGCGTTAATTACCGGGGTTGAGCCGGGGGTGAGCGTCTGAATGTCAGCCACCTTTACGCGGTAATATGAACATTTAGAAGGGGGGGGGGGGACGGCACGCCGGGGAACACGAACGCCGCTCATCTCTCAACGCCCGTAGCAACGGGAAAAGCATCCGGGAGAAATATCGAGAAGCGAACCCCCCCCCCCCCCCTTCTTTGTCGGAAGGCGTCTAATTTATGACAGCGTGTCGGCGGCGAATAAAACAACGTTGCTTCACTTATCTTCTTTGCCAGCCGCCCCTGTGACAGCGCCACGGCTTTGTCTACCAATTCAATTATGGGATGACAGGGACGGCACCCGGGCCAGAGTTATTTCTCATTAGCGGAATAGTTTCCCGCGGTGGAATGTGACGGAAACGCGCCGTCGCGTTTTTATTTATTCAAGCCGAGACGCCGTTGTTTTGTCGCTGTCGTACTTGGTGGGGAGCCGCGGCGGCCGGGGCCCAAAGGTCACCCGCTGGAAGCCGGCGGGATCCTCATCCGACCGGGGACGTTCATAAATAAATAGAGACGCCGGCTGGAGCTCCTCGGCGCCGAGGCCGTCTCGGGCCGGCCGGCGTCTCGTCCTCGTCGGCGTTTGCTCCGCGTGGATGTTCTGCATGATGATGTAAGACCGTGCAAAGAGCCTCATCAGCGCCACATTCGACGGGGAAAAAAAAAAAAAAAAAAAAAAAAAAGCAGAGGAACGTGTTTGAAATTGCCTTTTCGGAAGCCGGGGACTTCTTGAAGAGCCGCGTCTCGGCGCAGGTTGCGACGTTCTTCACAGCTGTTTGCAAGAGTCGACGACTTCTGAAATAACCGGGATGGCTTTTACGTGCTTGGGAAAGAGCCCCGGAGCGCACGAGGAACCTGGGACGCAGCCCGGATTATCATCGCTGCTGTTAATAATCATCGTTCTTATGGATATTCACTAAATTCCATTCATTACTAGACCGTCCTGCGCATACACACACGCCACGCCACAATAATACACTAGTTTAATACCCAGGAAGCTCAGGTCCATATTTATTTATCTGAATAGACGTTTGAAAAAAGTGCTCCAAAAATAAAGATTATTTTAAAAAAAAAACATATTCTCGCATGACCTTTCAAGCAAATGGCTGGAATGCAAAACCTCCCATCTGAAAAAAAACACTTTTTTCCGGAAATGACAAAAACGTTTCATTTGATTATAGTATGGTCTTTGTTAAAGATATTCAAGAATATTACATATTATAATATAAAAATACATAGCATGTATTTTTACCACTGACAATGCAGATGAGTGTTTTTTTTCCTCATTTTTTCTGCTTTATTGTGCACATAGGAGTTTTGTTATGTGACATTTATGTCAAAAAAAAGGATTATCTTGCAGATAGATTGAAAATGTGGAGCCGTCCCATTTCTCACCATTCAATGCAAAAACCCAAAATCGAAAAATTTGCAGATAGGAGGTTTTGCATTCCAGCCATCGATATGTGTCAACAAACATGTGGCACCATTTTTAAAGGGAATTTATTTTGCACTTCTTGTTAGATACAGTATATCATGTCATATAAAAAAGGAGGGAATAAATCATATGATCGTTCCCTTAAAAATGGCGCCACAATAACATGTTTATTAACACATTTCTCTGCATCTGAGGGGGAGCCTATGTTTGCGAGAATATGTTTTTTGTACCACTAATAAATTATCTTTTGGAGCACTTTCGGATTATTTTCAAACCCCTGTTCAGTCGACTTTTCATGATTCAGCACCCATCCCGAACTGTGCAGCGGATGTGCGTGTTTTTTTCCTTTTTCTAGCATATCAATTTATTTATTCATCAACTGTATTTTTGTTTAGCATAGCTTAACACCTATTCATTTGTACTTCCACAGTCCACGACACCTAACGCTCACGTCCATCTGCATAATATGTTCCTCTGTAAAGCACCTGTGAATTATTGACATAATATACCACGTAAATATCGTCTATTTATTTATCATATCTGCACCTGCTGCTCTTTTGCTCTCCCGGTCGGACGCTAAACTGCATTTCGTTGCCCTGCGCACGCACGTGTGTAAATATTAGCGGTGCCGTGTTTATTGATTTTAGCAGAGCGGAGATGTTTGGGGGGGTTTGTTGCCCCACGCCGGTCCGTCGGGCTGGACTGGATGCACGTCGGCTCTCGCGGCAACGAGCCGGACCTTTAACTATTGATGAAGTGAGTTTAATGAGCGCCGCTTCCCCCACCGGATCCCTATTTGTTCGGCGATCGATCGGCGCATCCCATTTAGCTGCGGGGCACAAATCAAATCCTACAGATCATTAGACAACTTTTCCCAGCCGCCCCCCCCGGAGACCCGAGCCCGCGGCACTTCATCAGCTCGGGCCGAGATTAAGTGCTCCGGCCCGGTCCGAATTCTCATCCCTGGAAGCTTCGCCACGACGGCCCGCTTATTTACAAAGTCCGAGGCGTCAAAGACTCCTTCCCGTCGCCCCATTGTTGTGCCGGATCAAGAAAACGTCCGAGGCGCCGGCTTCTTTTCGTGTTTACGATTCAGCCGGACGACAAACCCGCAGTCGGCCCTTAAAATAAAAAGGGAGGACAAAGAAGAATAACGGTGCTCCTCCAGCACGAGACGGCGCCGAGACGCCGCTGACCTTTACAGTGTTGGATGGCAATTACACGCCGCGTGATTCAGACGCACCTGGCAGCTACGGCGCCGTGTTATGAAATACCGGAGACGCCGCCTCCCTGCCGGGATACCGCAATTAATTATCGGAGAGATAACGTCCCGTGGCCAGTCGGCGTGAAGCTGGCGACCTAAAAGCCACACTCGCTCAATCACTCAGGCTTTTGAGCGGCCGGAAGAGAAGACGGTAGAATCGGGCAATGTCGCCGCTTAGTTTTGCTCTGCTATCTATCCCATAATAAGTCCGTCCGGGTGTTGTGCACGGCTCCGATCGCAACAGCGACGACTTCGCGCAAAAAGGAAAAGAGCTCAAATAATGAATCCCTGGAGTCAGAAAAGCCTGGAAAGTCCGGGCTTGTGGCAGCTAGCGTGTGCTAGCTTGTGCTATTAAAATTGAACTCGCCCACGACTCCGATGCTCCGTCATCATTCCCTCCCCGGGAAAAACGACCCGGCAATGACTGAATCTCGAGCTGAGCGTTTTAAGCCGCACCGATTTCAACGACAGGTTGCAGTATAATCATAATTTATCCTTTATTAATCTCCAAAGACGACCCTCTGCCTCCTGCGCCACATCGCCTCTCGTAGAGGCTCTGATGACTCCTGTATTTTCTGCACCGGATTATAAGGCGCACCTTCGATGAATGGCCTATTCAAAAAAAAAAGAATTCATATATAAGGCGCACTGCATTATAAGGCACATAGAATAGAAGGTGGGGTTGCGTTATGCATCCACTACATGGAGCTGCGCTAAAGGGAATGTCAACAAAACAGTCAGATAAGTCGGTCAAACTTTTATTCTGACAACTCCGATCAGTCCCAAAACAAGTTAGTGCAATCACAACGCAATACCGTACGTACCGGTAGCTCTTATTTACAACTCCATTTGTTGCAATTCAAAGCGTTTTATAAAACGAAAGCACCAAGAAAGACCGCCTCTAAATTCATTGATGTTAAGTTAGCGGTGTGTCCGCTAACTGTAGCCATCTCCCTTTGTTCCCTCAGTCAACGTGTCAGATTTGACAGGCCGGATTTTAAAGAATATCGCTTTTTTCAGTCTACAGATGTGAACAAGAGGGTGAACGCTTGCGTGTCTGTTTGTGACTGACCGGCGGTGAACTTTGCCTCTCACAACGCCAGCATCCCCTGGTGCAGGAGAAGCAGTTTCGACAACGGATGAACGAGTGAATGATTGACAGCCGACCAATCCGGATTAAACGCTGTTTCGGGTCCCAACGACAGCCGGGAGTAGCCGGATCACAACGCTGATGTTTGGAAAAGTAAATAAATAAATGAGTGAGCGGCGTCTGTGATAGACCGGTCTGACTTCACAAACGAGACGAAGGGAATTTGTCAAACTTCCTGTTTGCCCATCGCGGCTATCACGATTACCGTCCATTACGATGATTTGTTTTGATCCAAAGCTTTCAAGTTCTGAGCGAATGCAAAAAAAAAAAAATGTTTGCACAAATTAGACTGTTCAGAAAATACCCCGCTGTTATGTTTTTTTTTTTTCTCTCTGCAGCGGCAACAGTTGTTTACTCACACTCCTTTTTTTTTTTTTTTTTTTTTTATTCTTTGTTTCCGTAAAGTGGCGTTAGCCTGCCGTTCCCGGACGGATTTGCATCCCGCAGCTCAGATGAGGTTGCGATTATCCCGGATTTTTCACGTTTCTGCCCCTCACAGATAATGCCGCAGCGGGTCCACGTGGCTTCGGATGAGGAGGGAATCACGTCCCGGGCTTTTAGCCGTCGTCTGGGCTGTGAGAACAAACACGGCCTTGACTTACCGGACTTGAAATAAATAAATAAAGCGACCAGGATTGTGAACATTCTTGCGGAGTTCAGAGGAAACGCTCCCGGCAAGAGAAAAAAAAAATAAAAAATAAATACAAAGTGGCCACTCCAAGGGAATATTAATATGATCTCTGTGTCTGGGCGTCTCGGGAGAGTCTTTTCCAGAAAGGAGAGGAGGCTCGGCAGGTAACACGGCGGAGCGAGTCAAAGCGGGAAGGAGCACTTACTCATGTTTTATTCACAATAACGTCCTTTTCCTCCCGCCGCCACCTGAGCGACGCCTTTCCCTCGGAGACGTCGGTCGCGGGTGTGACTACCCCTTGTTTTTTCTCTCGATTTTTAGACTCCGCCGGCGATGCAAAGTGATGCGTCCGCTAAGCATCTAATTTCGTCGTCAAAACCGGGGGAGAGGGGAGCGAAAATCGAGGTCGGAGTCACAAAACCGTCTGACGCCGAACTCCTCCCGTCCCCGAGGGGACGTCTTTTAATTCAAAGTGAGCCCACGGCCCGCAGGTGGAGGAGTGATTGTGAGTTAGCGCACTTTCCAGGAGTGCGTGCCGGAGGGATGGCTGCCAAATGGCCTGGAAGCTACGCGGGGAAATGCTAATGGCGCCGCGCGTCTGCCGCGGTTGTAAATGAGCGTCTGTTCGCGAGCGTGTCCGCTGACGGCTCCTGTCCGCTCCGCCGCGAACGGACGGATGAGTTCATCCGCCGCGATTTGCATTTAAAAAGCGAGAGAGGCGGCGACGGTGATGGGAAATATATTTACGAGGGAAGCCGGCAGTAAACGTCGTGTTCCGAAAGGTCGGGCGGAGGTCGGCGGGGAGTTCCGGGTGAGACAAAAGGGCGTTTCGGATCGTAAAGCGCTTCGCGTCCTTCGTTGTCATCACTGGAAACGAAGGCGACGGTTAGCGCTGACGGCAAGTACGTCTTTGCTCCGATTCCGAAACCCGCGTGGAGTTTCCACGTTCCTCCGGGTTCCTCCTGCAGGCCAAAAACACAGGGATGTGAATGAAATCCTGCATAGGGAAAAGGAAAAATTTCATAACAGCTACACTACAATTTTTCCTTTTATCATACTATTGTGCACCCCTTACCTCACTTGTTACTAAGACACTTATAGTTTTATCACTTGTTTACTAAGACACTTTATACACTGCTCAAAAAAATAAAGGGAACACTTAAAAAACACATCCTCGATCTAAATGAATGAAATATTCTTATGAAATACTTTGCTCTTTACACAGTTGAATGTGCTGACAACAAAATCCCACAAAAATGAGCAATGGAAATCAATTGTATCAACCCATGGAGGTCTGGATTAGGAATCACACTCAAAATTAAAGTGTAAAAACAAACTCCAGGCTGATCCAACTTTGATGTAATGTCCTTAAAACAAGTCAAAATGAATCTGTGTTGCTTCCTGAGTGGACACTATGATTTCACACAAGTGTGATTGACTTGGAGTTACATTGTGTTGTTCAAGTGTTCCCTTTATTTTTTTGAGCAGTATAGTTTCACTGAGACACTTTATAGTTTATAGTTTATTTTTATTTCTAATTCTGCCTTTTTCTTTTTATTATTTATTACTGTTATATTTTCTGTAACTCTGGCACAACAATTTCCTTCGGGATTAATAAAGTTGTTCTTATCTTATCTTATCTTATCTTATCTTATCTTATCTTATCTTATCTTATCTTATCTTATTTATGTTGAAAAATGAATGAGTGAATGAAAGGAGACCTGATGATCCTCAACATCCTGCGAATCGCATTTTCAGAGCAACACTAGCGGGAAATAATTCCATAAATCGAGCGGAGATCCGTCCCATCTGCTGTCGAAAGATACTCGGGACATTTGGTGTTTACTTCTGCATGTGTGTGTGTGTGTGTGTGTGTGTGTTTCTTCTTTCCCCCCAATTAAAACAACCCTCACGATAGCGGGCTGAGCTTCGGGTGTCGAGGCCTGAAAAGTCATTTTACTAATTGGGCTGAGAAGATAAGTGTGACTCGACCCGCGGCCTGGAAGAGAAACAGAAGTGCATTTTTATTTTTCTCATCTGCGCCGCTGGAGTTGGGGGATTTCTTCCGCCCCCCCCCAAAAAAAAGCCGGATTCTTCATTTAATTTATTTGTATGAGATCGTCTTTAAGGTGTGTGTTTTGCCCGCGTCTCTCCAACTGGCGTTGTTTTGCAAAAAAAAAAAGGAACGGGGAGAAAAAGAAAAGCTATTTTCTCTCGCCGTCACTCGGCGCCGCGACAGGCCGCCGCTGAAAATGTCAAACCGTTATATAGCTGTCACCTCCGAGTGAGTAATGAGGAAGATGATGTTGCTCACCGCCCAAACACACGGCGGTGGAGGCACGCGGGGCTTTTTTTTTTTTTTTATGATTTGTCGCATCTTTCCACCGACGCCGGTCCGGCTGACACTTGCGTCCCGGCCAATTAGCCCGGGTTCGGCGGGACGCGGTAATTGGGCGCCGCTTTTGAATGGTTGTTTTCCCGCGATCGAAGCTGAGAGCCTGTCCTTGCAGGATGAACCAGGCGCCGACCGAGGGGTTCGAGCAGGACGTGGGCGCCAGGACCACCCATCACCTCATGTACCCCGAGAGCGCCATCGACCTGGACAACCACACCAGCCTGGTGCTCATCCCGTTCAAAACCATGGACCTTCAGTGGATCATCAGCGCCCTGACGACGGGAACCATCAACTAGTGAGTCTTCCGAGGGTTCGGCTTCCGGCTCCTGTCGTGCACTTTTATTCCATTCCGATAAGAATAAGAGCGTTATCCTGCAACCGGTGAAATTCAGATACAATCTGCATCAAGGTATTGGCGCCATATTTGTAGTTCTATTCTCTTCTGTGTCTCAAATAATCCCAAAAATATGAATAACTACTCATATTTCCTGATAGCTTCTAGCACAGAGCTGATGGTTAGCTTGTCGTGGCACCTAGCTCCAGCTAGCATGCTAATTCATGCTAACGAAGGCCCCCCGCCAAGTTTACATGGACAATAAGATAAAACAGACTTTATTAAAATTTCTTTTGTCATAGCAGTGTAACAGTTATACTATCAATAAATATGAATACAATGATCCCTCACTATAACGCGGTTTACTTTTCACGGTTTCGCTACTTCCTGGATTTGCGTCGTGCTTTGTGTTCTGCATTCTGATTGGCTAAAAAGTCACTCCGCTTCT
This sequence comes from Fistularia commersonii, assembly GCF_037954325.1. Lineage (NCBI taxonomy): Eukaryota > Metazoa > Chordata > Actinopteri > Syngnathiformes > Fistulariidae > Fistularia > Fistularia commersonii. The sequence continues at coordinate 3,497,747 of NC_141307.1, forward strand.
TCTCTACCTGTGCGTCAATAACGTTGCAGTTTAATACGTACACGTACGTAAAACAGCTTGCCAAATTTACATTATGCAAATTCTCTTGCAAATTCGAGTTTCTCTAAAACCCATAATGTTGACAAAACGCTCCGGACAGACAATTATCTGCCATTATCTATGGCAGATAAAGTTAAACTTCTGGACATGCTAAGGGAAGCTAAAAGCTATGCGGCTGTAGGTCGGCATGACGGAATTAATGGATCTTACGTTCGTTCCATAAAGAAGGAAGAAAAAAACATAAGTACGACAGCAGCAATGTATAATAGAGTTTTTAATTGTATAATAATTGTAAAAAAAAAATAAACGTTACTACTTCACGGATTTTGCCTATCACGGGCTCTTTTTGGAACGTAACCCCCGCGAAAAACAAGGGTATCTGTATAAATATAAAGAGAGAGACAATTAGAATATGACAAAAGACATCCGCAAATAAATCAACCGCAGAGAGAATAACAACAACATCAAGGATAAGAATGGACAAGAGAATGGAGGAAGAAACAGTAATGGTAAAAATAAACTACCAAAACAACAACAACAACAAGGGTAGGAACATAAACAGAGTAGCAATAGCAATGGAAAAAAATAAACAAAAATAAGCTGGATGCGAACGGGCCGAGACAAACAAGGATAAAAATAAGCAACAGAGTTAGTGAGGCTCGACTCTAGTTTGATTTCCTGCAACTTCTTGCGCCGCTATTTGCTTTTTGTGAATAAGTCCCGTAGGCAGCGTGTTTTTTTTTCCCCAAACATCAGACACGTCTTTACAAGAATCCCCAGCCATTAGCGCGTCTTTTTACGTCTCGCCCTCGTCGCCAACGCTTCTCTCCATCAACCGCGCAGACTTCGCATCGCTTTCCGATCACACACCGGCCCTCGGCGTCCGCGGAGGCCTCGACGGCGAGCTTGTTGCCGTAGCGTTCGAGTTTTTTAAGCGGCGCCGTTGCTCTCCCGCCCGCCGCCTCTGTGATTGATGAGAGCCTGCGCTCGAATCCATCAGTGTGTTTTTCTTGCCGTGACAACATAACGGCGGCCCGTTCACTGATTCATCGGCTCGCCGTTAACGTCCGACGGCGCGTCGCCGTAGCCGTCGGCTGTCAGGCGGGGATAATCCTCCTCCATAATTCACCTCCGGCTCCTTCCCCCGCTGACCGGCGATCATCGGCTCGATAGCCGGACATCGCATTAGCGCTACGAGCGCGCCGCCAATTAAGACCCGAGTCTGTAACTCAGCGGGCGCCGGCGCGGTCGATGGCGGAAAGATGCGTAAATCCAAACAAATGTTTCCCGTTAAACGCGCCGATGTCACGCCGCTCTGCCAGGGCGATCATTCTGCGTCATTAAATTTCATTTTACTGCCACTAATGTCAGCGCTCACCCAACAGCCATTAGATCTTAACTGGGACTTGTGAATTGTTTTATGGCATTTTGGTTTCCCCCCCCCGGCGACGTTAAATGAAATAAAACGGGGCGCCAGAATCGCCCGAGCGCGACACATCACATGACTCCGCTCGGGAGGAAACGCCGGGGCTCGCGCCACGGGTCGGACGGTCGTTCCGCTGGCTGGTTCTTCGGGCCCTTCGGTCGTCTTCTGCTCTTTATTTCCATTTCCTCTGAGTTTTTCATCGGCGCCGCCGACGCCGTCGCCGCCATCGGAGACACTTTTCATAAGTTAACAGCGCATGACCTCGCAGCCCTTCGACGCAACCCCCTCTGGACGTGCAGCTTCGCCGGTTGACGGCGGTGGCGGAAAGACTCCCCCATCCCCACTGAAGACCGCCACATACGTGCACGGTTCTTAACGTGCGCAATCCGTCAAACCGTTGGCGTTAGCGTTCGCAAATTTTGACTGACGTCCGCTTCTTGTCGGCAGCACCTACATCCCGGTGAGGTCCAGGATCAGGGCCAACAAGGACAAGGTCAGTGTGAGGACAGACATGCACGTGAGGGTGTTACGTGCACTACTCCTGCTACTACTACTACTATGATAATGAAGTAACGAGTTTATGTTTCTTGTGAGTTGTAGTTTATTGGAGTAGCTTTGACTGTTGACATTGCAATGAAGATTGGACGGATGGACAGACGGACGGATGGATGGACGGACGATAGATGATGGATGGACGGATGGACAGATGGATGAATGGATGAACAGATGGACGTATGGACGGACGGACGGATGACAGATGAAGGATGGATGAATGGATGAATGGACTGATGACAGATGATGGAGGGACGGACGGACGGATGGATGGATGGACGGACGATAGATAATGGATGGAGGGATGAATGGACTGGTGTATGGACGGACGGATGGATTGATAGACGGAGAATAGATGATGGATGGATGGATGGACAGATGGACGGACGGACCGATTATGGATGGATGGACGGACGGATGGATGGATGGATGGATGGATGGATGGACTGATGGATGGATGGACAGATGTACTGATGACCGATGATGGACAGATGGACTGACGATAGATGATGGAGGGACGGACGGACGGACGGATGGATGGATGGATGGATGGACGGACGATAGATAATGGATGGAGGGATGGATGGACGGACGATAGATGATTGATGAACGGATTGATGGATGGACAGATGGACGAATGGATGTATGAATGACTCTTCATCCCTGCTCTCCAGGTGCTGATCTACAACCCGACCTTCTTCAAGTACGTGTACGAGTCTTGGCTGGAGGGTCACGGCCGTTACCCGTCCACCGGCTTCCTCAGCCTGCTGCTCGCCGTGCACATCTGCGACCAGGTGACGCACACCTTCTTCATCCTCCCATCACCATCCCTCTCCAACCATCGCCCTCCTTCTGTACCTTCACGTAGGCGGTTGAAGTTCTCGTTTGGTATCTGAAGCCCTCGTCCTCCTGCAGGTCAACGTGTTCGGATTCGGCGCCGACCAGTACGGGAACTGGCACCACTACTGGGAGGAGAACCACCTGGCCGGGGCGTTCCGCTACACCGGCGTCCACGACGGCGACTACGAGTACAACGTCACCCTTCTTCTGGCCGACAGGCACAAGATCCAGATGTTCAGGGGCAGATGATGACGACCGAAGTGGTACCTTCACCCCAAAAACAAACAAACGGGGCCCACCGGGAGGATCTGTCACACAACCAGACTCCAGGAGGACCACGCCAAAACCACCTTCTCCCAACCGGACGCCAGAAACACCAACCACCTCGCAATCTGATTTAGGAGGATCGTCCCTCAACCTCTCGCCCCGAAGCCGCCAATATGCCGATCGCCCGTCTTCTCCCTCATTGTTATTTATGACGGAGAGTCACATGTGCAAGTGGCGGCGGCGAGGACACTCTCATCCCGGCTTTTAATGGACCGACACATCGACGGCGCTGTAAATATCACCCGACTGTAAACATTTTTATCTCACGAACAGCTCCGGTGACAACGAAAGGAGAATCGTAAAACCTCGTCCCTTCAGGAAAACCAACCTCAGGACCCGGAAATGTCACGGACACGAGGCGTGACGTCACAGGAAGTGGACGTCGGGCGTCGAGGGGGGTTGGAAAATGACCTAAAACTTTATTTTCATGAAAGCCGGCCAGAACCTGCCGTTTAAATCACAGAGAATATCGTTAAAGATAACTGTAAGCGGACATCGAAGATCTTTTTTTTTTTTTTCTTTCAAGCATCACCCGGTCGTTTTACTGCAATTATTACTGACTTGAAGGACCGGCGGCGTTTTGGGATTTGGAAATGTGATGATAATAACAGTGTTATACAGCCTATAAAAGGGGTGCCTTATCTCTCCCATCTAATCCTGCACGGTTTTAATGATAAACGAATGCCAAGTGCCTTTTTTGAAGACTGATTCTCGCCGCCATTTTTCATTTTCCCAGCATTCAGCTTGTCATCGGTCGCCGTCGCACCTCTGAGGGATTCGGCGCCATCATGCGTGTCGGGCCTGTCGGCGTCTGCAGCCCTGTGGATTTAAGAAGAGAAAACTTCTTTTCTTTTTTTTTTTTTTTTTTAGCAATAAATCCCGAGTTCGGAGCTGAACTCGTCATGAAAGTCTGACAAGTGTGTGTGTGTGTGTGTGTGTGTGTGTGTGTGTGTGTCAGGAGGAGAACTTGGCGGCGCCCGGCTGAAGTTTTTGCTTCACGTGCCTTGAAACACAATGGGACGTTTGCCCTGTCAGTGGGTTTTCCTTTTGATTAGAAGAGCCGACGAAATGGTGTTTGTCGAATTAAACACCTGTCCGTCACCTGGTGTGTGTGTGTGTGTGTGTGTGTGTGTGTGTGTGTGTGTGTGTGCGTGTGCGTGTGTGTTCTGCAGGAGAGGCTGACACCCAGTGGACGACAGCATGTACACACACTCACCTGCCATTGAGTAACTCATTGAATAAAAGCTGTTTAAAAAAAAAGTTTTTTTTTTAACTCCTTTTCCATCTGATGCTCACACGCGCGTGCACATGCACTTGCACGTGCACATACTTTGCATCATCCAGTGGCTCGAAGTGGAAATGCATGTTGGGGTTTGAGTCGCCTTCATTCCAAGTAATGCATCCCAGAGTTTGGCCGGTCAAAGGAAGGCTGTGATACTCTTATAAAAAAATTATAAATAATAATCCACTAACACACTCTTTCGCAACACTGAAAAGAAAAAAGTCCCTTAAAGTGCGTGGGCTTAATGGATTTTTGATCGTTGACGAGGACTGTTAGCAAGAATAGTATTCTAAAATTACAGCGCTCTCCAGGATCGCATCAGTGTAAAGGGCTTCGTCTCCATGGCGACGGCTCTGTCCCGGCAGGGGGCACGATTGATTCATAACGTGTGACGATGAATTATAAAAGCGTTATTTCACAAAATAAACGACTGGTAAAACTCCCTTAATTTTAGGTAAAGATATCAGCACAGGAAAATCAAAATGACGTGAATATAATTGTCTTGTTAAAAAAGACTTTTATCCCCAATTTGTTTTCATTGAAACAGTCACACGTCACACATTCATATGAAAGTAAAACTAATTGTAAAATTAGGTGAAAGTTCCTTTTTATATCATGTTATTACGTTTTGTTTTTAATATGGCTTTGTGATCAAACCTGAAGTTCAGAATGAAGAAGGATCAAAATCCTTGAATCAACATAATTATTGATTAATATTATTATTGATGTGTTCTAGTTTTTCTCAACAAATATATATATATTCATAAATATTAATTCCTATTATTCAATCATTCCCGTCTCCACTCTCTAGTTTTAACCAAAAAAATAATAATAATTGAAGATAAAAATTGATGTTGACGCGCACCGGGACGGTTGCGTCACCGTGGTGTGACGTCACGACCCGAACCCGGAAGTTCGAGGCTTCGGTTCGGACCTGCCCCTGAGAGAGTAAGGTGAGTTTTCTGAATTTAGTTAATGATAAAAATAAAAAAATTAAAAAAGGGGTGTCGATGTCAAGCGTATGTGTGTGTGTTAGTTTGTGTCTGTGTGTGTGTTTATTTCCGTATATATGCGTGGCCAATGTAAGTTTTGTTTCCTAGGAATGTGACGGATCCGGATTCTCGCCCGATTCAGCTGCGCAGTAACGTGACTGTACTCCAAACGCTGGTAAGAAATATGTTTTAATGTAATTTTACAAACAGCTAATGTTAATGTAGAGAAATTGTTTCATCTAGCGTGTAAATCGAATAAAGTCGTACCCGTAGCGCCCTGACAGCCGTGTTCACTGACTAACTTTCAGTTTCGTTTCACGTTCGAGACTTCAATTGAAAACCAGGGTAAATAAAACTATACTACGATGTACTTTTTCTCGTGTAAACAAATGATATTTATGTCTTTATGGCAAGAAAATGTCGCTCCCACACCTGTATATACATGTCTTATCCTACTTATTTCATTGAAATTTCGTAATCCAGTGAAAGTTTTGGGAGTGAAGTTCATCCCGGTTTAAGGCCATTAATAAGAATTATGATAAATTAGAAATGTTTTTTGGGGGGAGCGATATAATCAGTAAAGTACAGCCCTGAAGCTGATTCAAACTTCTGAATTAATTTTATGCTGATTCTTGATAAATATCTCATAATATGGGTTTGAATGACGTCTCAACATAATCGCTTTCTTGCTTCTTTTGTTCCCGGAGGTGTTTAATGTTGTGACGCAGAAACGCCTCAGTTCTTATATTTTTTTCTCTTTTCCCCCCAGGATGTAAAAGCTGTGGACGCCGCTGGAGTCTGAGGGCGAAGGATGGCGGCCGGAGGCGCGGCGGGACGCTCGCTGGAGAAGAAGGACCATCGGGCCCTGCAGGAGTTCCAAGATGCAGAAAGCAAGTGGACAATTGACGACTTTCTGCGTTTATCTGTCAAAGAAGGCCGCGCCACAGAAATATCGCAAAAAGATACTTAAATATTCCAGGACACGTCTATTTATTTAATGTTTGATTCCTTATTTGTCAGTTGAAGAGTTGGCTGCAGAAGAGGGGGTTAGATGGAGGCAGATGATTGGCTGTGGAGATCCCTGAAGGGAGCAAGAAAGAAGAAGATAATAATTATCTGCTGATTTTGAGTTATTTCTCCTCAAGGATTTATATATTCACGATTTTAATTTAATCAAAACTTCCAATCACAACAAGGATTTTTAATGACATTTTTTTGCCTTGATTTTTTTTTTTTTTTTTTTTTTTTTTTTTTTTGTCAAAACTTGACTTGATTTTCTTCCCTTGAAAGAAAAAAATCAAATCCGGTTACTATGAGAAGAATCGACCATGACCTGGATGACTGAGAACCTCCAGACATGCTTACAGAATTTTAATAATCTTCTCATTTCGAAGGTTGATAATGATAATGATAAATCCCCAGACGGCAACCGACAAACTAAAAAAAAAACAACAATCGTAACGTGCACATCTTCCCGTTCCTTCCCCCCCGAGCAGCTAGGGCGCGGGTGCTTTCGAGGAGCCCCACCGTCATCCGGAGCGCGGAGCCGAGCGTCAGGAGGCCGGCCGAGGCGGCCCGCCGTCTGCTGCTCCTCCGCGGCGTCAACCCCGTGACCAGCATCGAGATGATCGAGCTGTTTGTCGAGCACGTGTTCGGCTTCGAGCCTCCCGACTACACCCTGCACCGCTCCCCGGGCAGAGACCTGGTCCTCCTCCAGCTCAAACGGCCCGTCTCGGAAGGTGGGAGGAACCGGCGATCCGTGATCTCCGTCGGGTTCGAACTCGGGTCGTAACCAGGAGTCCTCTCTTCTCCAGATCTGCAAACCTTCCAAGCGGGGTTCTCCAGGCGGACGCTGGACGGGTCCCGGATCACCGTCGAACCGGTCCGGCGAACCGTCTCCGTCCTGGTGGAGAACCTGCGTCCGAGAACCTGCACCGACTCTCTGGCCCTCTACTTCGAGATCAGGCACGACCATCGGGTGAAGGAGGTCACCATGACGTCGGAGGGCGCGGCCAGGGTCTCCTTCGTCCACCCCGAGGGTGAGTGTGCGGAGAAGCGACCGGAGTTGAAATCACACACCGATGAGGAGAGATCCTGAGGGAGTTGTGTTTGTTGCGAGCAGCTGCGGGCATCGTGCTGGGCGGCAAGCACACGCTGGACGGCGCCGAGCTGGCGGTGAAGCCGGACTTCAGCTCCCTGCAGCCGACGGACGCCGCGGCGTCGCCGGGCCCCGAGGGAAACCGGGAGGCGCCCGACGAAGGGCGCGTGGACGCCACCGTCTCCAACTACTCCGCCCGCTTTTCCAAGACCCTCTTCACCCTGCGTCCAGAAGAAGCTAATTTCCTGATGCGCCCCGAGGTGAGGGAACACCTCCTCCAGGTTGCAGACGCAAAGGGATTTCCCTGTTCCTACGCCGTGTCCGGCTGCAACGTGGCGGTGACGGCGGCGGCGCAGGACACGGCGGATCAGGCGCGAAGCTTCCTGGAGTCTCAGCTGCGGAGCTTCGACGTGGAGCTGGACGCGGCGCAGCAGAGCGCGCTGAACTCCAAGGAGTGGGCCGAGTTCCTGCAGACGCTGGCGTTCGCCTCGGTGTCGGAGCGCCGGGGAGTCATCAGCGTGCTGACCTTGAGAGGGAGGGAGGAGGAGAAGACGGACGCCATCTTGGGCGTCCTCACGCCGGCCGTCGACGAGGCCCTCGTCGCCATGGAGCCCGGAGTCCTGAGGTACGTCCAGATCCACTGTCATCAGCTGCTGGCCGACATGGATCAGGTGTCCATCTTTCCGGTGGAGGCCGAGGACGTCTGCGGGTTAAAGGTGTGTGTTCAGAATCTGCAGGAAAAAAAACAACAAAAAAACGCTCCGACCGGCGTCATCATACTGAAGAAAAACACAGCTTTATCCGACCGTGTGATTTGGCAGATCCACGGTCCGGCTACCGCTTGCCTGATGGCCAAGGAAGTCCTCCAAGGCGTCGTCTCTTCCGTCGTCACCAAGGTCATCACGGTAAGCGTGCCGGGGATCTCACGCTTCTTGGAGGAGAACGAGTGCAGGAGCATCATGACGGAGATGAAGGACAAGTTCCAGGTGTACATCAGCGTGGAGTATGTCCCCTGGAAGCCGCCGCCACACGAGGTAATCCCTCTCCTGAGCACCGGTGGATTGTATTAGGAAGTGTGTGTGTGTTTGTGTGTGTGTGTGTGTGTGTGTGTGTGTGTGTGTGTGTTCCAGCCCAAGGACCGTATTTATTCTCCAATATCAAATCAAAACACTTCAACTTCTCTGGAGTTAGCATGAAACGGGACACTTCACATAGATGCTTGCTAGCATGGAAGAGGCACCTGTTAGCTTTACGCTAAGACTCAGTACAACGGTAAAAAAAATGTTTTTAGTCTCTTATTTCATACATGAATCCACCAGGCAAGTGTGTGGGCTGCAGCCCAAATTATCAAATCAAAATGCATTTTATTTAATTTTCCCCACATTCAATATATTTGCCTTGCGCGTCACAACAAATCCACACCCTCTCAAAATGTAGGTTGACTTCCGGGCGTTTTTGCTACTTCATATCGCTGGAATGTGACTATTATATGATTCCATCAACCTCTCGGACAAAGCCTGTAGTCACAAAACATACTTAAACATCTCCCCCTTTCCTCTCTTAGAATTTAAGTCTGTTAACTTGAAGAAACGCCACTTAGATAACAGAATTACCGCTAACTCTGGGGTTAGCATGGACACTTACTAGCATCACATAGATGCTTGCTATTATGGGAGACGCTCGTTAGCCTTATTCTGAGACTCAGTACAACGGCAAAAAGCTGTTTTTGTCCCTTATTTCATAAATGAATCCACCAGGCGAGTGTTTGAAATCTTATGGTTATAAACCCACGGAGCAGGCGGCTAGTTTAGTCCTCATCCAGCTCAAGCACAATATTATACGTTTGTGTAAAATATTTGTTTACTGTACAATTTCTTTCGGTGTCAAAAAAAGCCTTGGAATAAAATGCGTTGTTCTAATTATTATTATTATTATTGTTGTTGTTGTTATTATTATTATGTCCATGAGTAAAGGGTTCCCTGTCAGATCTGGTGCAACAGTGACATCTAGTGGTGGTTAGTGGTATTGCAACATTTGTGGCTGATAGATTTTTGTTTGTTGTTTTTTTTTTTTTTCAATTTTCCCACAGGCTGTTTTTTAAACCCTCTGCACTTTAATCCAAGTCACTTCGTGCCTGTCAATTTCTGTCTGCAGGTTATAATTTGTCCTTACTTGAGAAAACAAGGGAAACTGTGAAGGGTCTTACGCGAAAAACACCGCCCGTGACATTCTCGTGTCGTTCCAGGACCTTTTCGACACCGCGTGGAGGATCGTGTCGCGCAGGAACTTGCCGAAGTTCTCCACAGCAGGTCCCGGTCCATCGTGGGCGGGGCTGAACGGAGCTTTCGATCGAGGTAAACGTCGCTTTCCTCGATTCGTCCAGCTTTTTCCTGCGGCGTCGGCATCAGTATCTCGTCCTCGCAGGGCTTCTGGATCAGGCCGGGAAAATCATCTCCAATGTCGGCGGACAAATGCCGCGACCCTTGTCAGACGCAGGCCCGCTAAGTGACATGGATCTGTACACGGATACGACCGTGACCTCCCCGCCTGACGTGACCCCCAAGGGCCAGACTTCACTGGACGGTCTGGACGAGGAAAGCCAGCTGTCTCTCGCCATCCAGTACTCCATGCAATCGAACCACCGGTCCGTGCAGGAGGACGAGGAGCTGCAGAGAGCCTTGGAGCTGTCCAGGGAGATGGACCGAGGCTCGCGCGGCGGCCGCCGTGCAAACGCCCCCGACGGCATCGGGGGAGGCTGCGTTCGGGACGCCACGGCGCCGGCCAACAGGGTTGACCTGGTGGTGTTCGCGGGCTACAGCTGCGACTTGATCCGCGTGCAGATCGCCTTTTGCAAGAGGGTGGCGCTGAGGAGAGCCGAGGAGTCGGTGGAGTGCGGGAACATGGGGAACCTGAACGAGTTCCACCTGAAGTGCCTGGAGGTGATCGAGAGGAAGCACGCGGTACAAGTTGACATCCGGGGCCGCCTGATCGCCGTTTCGGGCTTCCGGGATTATGTCACGCCGGCGGTGCGCGACGTCAGGCTGCTGCTGGAGAATATCTCCAACACTATGTCGGACCAGGACATCCCGAGGACCGTCCAGTGGGTCTCCGACAGCAGACCCTACTCCCCGGAAGCCACGGTGGTCATCGAAACCGCCTGGAGGAGGAGGCAGGGGAATCTGGACGTTTTGCTGGACCATCAGCCTCACACCATCAGCTTCGAGAGGATGGAGGAACTCTGCATCTCCTCAGGAAGGACCGTGAAGATCTTCAGGAGGTTACTGACCGCGGGGGATTCAGGGCAGGACTTACAAGGTAAAGGCCCGTATGTGCGGAGAAAATTTATAAACGCAAATCACCCAAGTCACTCTTTTAGCCTCCGTACGAGCCTGACAAATTCTCCTTTTCACTCTCGTCCTGATTTGTTCCCGAATCCCGGAAGGACGTGAAGCAAATCCGCCCTTCTCTTCGCCTTCTTTCTGTTTTACCAGTCGCCTAAAGGCGTTTCATTTTGGGTTACGATCAACTCCACGGCCCGACGTGGAGCACTAGCGTCCCAAAGTAGCGGATTTCTATCCAGCGGTAGGAAGCCTCTTGTTCCCTGCCTCCCCTCTGCAGGCTGGATAACACGCAGGCGTAAAAGCTGTGTGTATTTTTACCCACGTTGCGTTACTGCGTCTCCACACATTGCAAATGGATACATCACAACACACCAACAGTGTTGTAATCTCCTTAAAACAATTCAAAATGAATCGGTGTTGTTGAATGAATCACACAAGTGTGATTGACTTGGAGTTACATTGTGTTGTTTAAGTATTCTCTTAATTTTTTTGGAGTAGTATATATATCTATCTTTATTCTTCCAATCGTGAACTCACTGTTCGGGGGTGAAATTGAAAACGGACGTCTCAAGCCCCCCCCCGCTGTTTCCTCTCCAGTCGGAGCACGGCGCCGAAATCTTCCACCCGCTTTCACGCAGTTTTTGGCATCGCTGACTCGGAGGGTAGCGTTCACGTTCCTGCAGGCTGAGGGTTGGTTGGTTGAATCCCCGTTTGCGGTGATTCAACCAACCAACCCTCAGCCTGCAGGAACGTGAACGCTACCCTCCGAGTAGCGCTCTTCAAGCGTAGATTCATATTTTATTTCGCACCCCAGAGGAGGAATACTCGCTGCTGTCCAACCCGCCGGCGGCCACTGAGCTGGGCGCCGCCTCGCAGGAATTCCAGAGCGTGACGAAGGACTTCTACGACAGCATGAAAACACCTCAGCGCGGCATCCGCGTCCTAAAGGTGGAGGAAGATTTTTTTGTTTGTTTTTTCTAGCTGTTAATCCACATGCTATAATAACACCTTCCGGCTCCAGGTGGAGAAGCTGATGAACCGGCTGCTCTTCGACCAGTACAAGCTGAAGAGGGCCAGCGTCCTGCAGCAGTCCTCGCAGCCCACGTTCGAGCGAACGCTCTACCACGGCACCGGCGAGGCCAGCGTGCGGGAGATTTGCGTCCACGGCTTCAACAGGAGCTTCTGCGGGAAGAACGGTGCGTTTCTCTCGCGGATTTCTCCTCTTCGCCGCGATCGGTTCACTCATTACTTCCTGTGTCGCTCCCCGCTCAGCCACCGTCTACGGCCAGGGGGTTTACTTCGCCGTCAACGCCTCGCTGTCGGCCCAGGATCGGTACTCGCCGCCGGACAAAGACGGCCACAAGTATATTTTCGTGGCGAAGGTCCTGACGGGGGATTTCACAAAAGGCAGCAAATTTATGAGGACGGCGCCGCTGAAGGAAAGCGGGGAAATCCCGCTCAGATACGACAGCGTGACGGACAACGTCTCCAGGCCGTCCATGTTTGTCATCTTCAACGACACCCAGGCTTTTCCAGAATATCTCATCACCTGCCAGAACGCCCGCCAATGAGGCGCCGCGCCCGCACTGATCTTGCGGTAACATTTCGGCGGCGCTCACGTCTTTACCGCTCTGGACGCCTCCGTTTTTGAGGTCACCTCAGAGGCCACTGGAGTTTTGTGAGCAAACACGATGGGGCTAAAATGGCTAAAATGCTGAATGGATGACGATTGCTAATGCAAATTGTAAGAATTTAACCGCGAGAGATCAAACAAAAGGTGTAACGTGGATGCCGAGGGGTTCTTTCTCCGTGGGGTTTCCGTCTGCGGGCGTGATTGGAGGGTGAACCGTCTCAAGATCTGGCCGTGTGATTGACAGGCGATCGGGCGATTGATCGATCACCCCGAACCTTTGTAAAGAAATACTGTCAGACAATAAATCAACACCAAAGACGAAGTTTCAATCAGTTATTCACTAAAAATACTCAATGTCCGTTATCTATTAAATTGCATTTGTGTTTTAAATCCTCAAGGTATCACTGTTTTTCAGGCTTTTTTGAAAAAAGAAAACTTCAACTGAGCACGTCGGAGGCTGTCAGTCAAGCACCTGCCAGTTCGTCTGCGATCATCCCGACACGTGTCGCAGGTTGTTTATGAACACTTTTCGTGGAGATGACGTGAAGGTGTTTCCATAAATAAGGATGGAAAAGAAAATATGATTAAATTGTATTTTTCTTGGTCCTGAAGTTAAATGTGTGACTTACACCGTAAAGTACGTCGCACCAGCTGTCTATGGACTTTTATTTTCGCCATCTTAAAGCGGATTCTGAGAGATTAGTTTTGGTTCCCGGTTCTGATGGATTAAGACCGATATGAGGCTTTCAGACCCTTTGGACCATTTTGGATCCAGCAGTTAAAGTCTTCTTCACTGTTTCTGTCACATACAGCATCTCCGGTCTCACCACTGTCTTGTCCACCTTTCCTTTCTTTCTGGCTGATATTCGTCCATCTCAAAAAACCTCGGACACTTTTCTCCACCTGCTTGAACCCATTTCTTTACCTCTTTTCCACACTCCCCATGGCTCCGGACTGTTGACCCTAAGAACTTGAAGTCCTCCAACTTCTTGATCTCCACTCCCTGTAGCCTCAGGATCCAGCAGTTAAATTATATTTTAAAAAAGGCTTCCTCTCACACTCTGTCCATAAATCTTCCCCTGCATATGACCTGACCATCTCAGTCTGGCTTCTCTGACCATCTCTCCAAAACATCTAACATGTGCTGTGCCTCTGATAGACTCATGGTGAACTTATTTTTGCCAGAACCCATGTCAGACATCGCTCCCATATCCTGACTATTGATCGATTATCAGTTGATGACGGCAGCAAGTGAACATTTAGTCCTCATAGTTTATGAGCTCAGAGCACAAGTATGAGGACGTGAGTGATTTAACAGGTTAAATAGCGACGTCCAAAAGAACCTGGCATCATCCAAGACCTTTTTCGAGGTGTTTCAGTTATTGATCGTTGATTCTGACAGAAGGTGAGAACAACTGAGATCCAGCGACCTGTGGCCTCAAAATCCCTCGCAGTACCGATCTTGGCCACTAGAGGGCAGCACCGCGTAGCTGCTGCCACGGAAAACCAAACACCGGCGAAGAAGAAGAAGAAGAAGAAGCCGCCGTACCACAAGGAATAGATTTTTAGCATTTGTGATCCCTCCTAAATATAAACTATGAACAAAAAGAAGAAACAATAAAAAAAACCCGCAATTTCGTTAACGTGTTCTATATAGGTACGTTGAGCTTTTTATCTCACAATTACAGTAAAGTCAGGTGAATGCACTTTGCCATGCTAGCTAACATGCTAAAGGAGCTGTCGTTCTGAAATTTCAGTTTTCTGACGCTTTCAATCGTACAAATAAACCGCCAGTCGCAACCAGCCAAAGTGATTTATAAATATTTAGAAATTAATTACACCGAAGGCTCATCGAGGTTATTCCCCAATAGGTTAAGTCGGCTTTCTCGGCGAAGCAACCTGAACATGATGGCTAGCGTTCATTGTAACTTGGTAGCATCTCCGAACAGGCAAACACATGTCTGGACTCACGCTTGATTCTTCTGTTAAAGAAAATCAAAATATAAATGTATTAGAAAATAGACAATCCATTGTCCACTTCCGATCAGGCTTTTGCAGCGCGTAACCACAGCGATGTTGCCGGTTTTTGTTCAACCTAAGCCAAACTTACTGAAAAAAACTCCTCGCCTTTACATGTTTATTCGCACAATTACACGTGTGTCATGAAAACGCGAAAGTTTAAACACATAGTAAGTGATTCAGCGTGAATCCAGTATATTCACAGTGCTTACAATATCTTCCCTTTAGTACTTTGACCGTAGTTTACTGTTTGGAAACAGCGCTTTCCAACTGCTCCCTGTGTTGCGTTTACGGTCGCTGACGGGTGTCGGACATATGAGTGTTGGACCATGAGTGTCTTTGCCCGCCAGGTGCTCACAGAGGCCCGCCAGGATGTACGCCGTGCACCGGCAAGCACACACGCCCACTGCTGTGGAGTTTTCTGTCTACTGCAATTTCATCTCCAGCAAGGAGAAGAACCTGGTGGTGGCGGGAACATCTCAGCTCTTTGTCTACAGGATCATCCACGACGTGGAGGTGAGGCAGACCTCGGTGTGTTAGAGGGAGAAACGGAAAGCGGCTCATTTTCTATCTCACACTTGTTTTGTCGTTGCAGAGCACGTCAAAAAATGAGAAGACCTCAGGTATGTCCACGCTTTGTGTCTACTATAGGGAATCATGTTTGTCGGGGCAATTAGAATAATTACAAGAAGCTTTTTAAACATCGTTTTTCTCCAGATGTGCAAAAATAATATGGGTGTTAGGATTCATTGTTCCATTTTTCCACATCAGCCAGTGTCAGTAAACCTGATCTTTAAATAAACCATTTGAACGATCCACTTTTTTCCTATTTTATTTTTTATTTTTTTGTAGAACAATGTGGGGATTCTCTCAGCTTTGTGTCATTTCTTGCTCATCTTTTCTCTTCGGGCGCAATAAGCATTTACCGAAGGAATAGGAATGGGGACTCTGCTGGAAAAAACAAGTGAAATCTCCTTGATTTCTTCTTATTTTGATGCAAAAGGAAATCCTAACACACGATTTTAGATGATATAAGATATTTCGACGCATCGCCCGGTCCGACTTCACCCCACTGCTCCGTTATAGATGGCAAGTCTCGCAAGGAGAAGCTGGAACAGGTGGCGTCCTTTTCCCTCTTCGGGAACGTGATGTCCATGGCCAGCGTGCAGCTGGTGGGAGCCAGCAGAGACGCCCTCCTCCTCAGCTTCAAGGACGCCAAGGTGCCCGAATTTATCCCGGAGAATGGTTTTAAGATGGCAAGACCGGATTATAACTGACCTCCGCTCGTGTTTGTGCTCCGTCCAGCTGTCGGTGGTGGAGTACGACCCCGGGACGCACGACCTCAAGACCCTTTCTCTTCATTATTTCGAGGAGCCGGAGCTCAGAGTGCGTATCAAGAAAAAAAAAAAAACCACGTAGCATCTTCGCAGCGCCTCGCTAATAAACACGTTCCCCTCCTCAGGACGGATTTGTCCAGAACGTGCACATCCCCATTGTGCGCGTGGATCCGGAGAACCGCTGCGCCGTGATGCTCATCTACGGCACCAAGCTGGTGGTGCTGCCGTTCCGGAAGGACACGCTGACCGACGAGCAGGAGGGCGGAGTCGGAGAGGGGTGAGGTTGAGCCGGTTTCCCTCCGCATGAATCAACCTGTTTCCGCTTGGCCTTCATCGGCGTCCCTTTCGCCCGCAGGCCCAAATCCAGCTTCTTGCCCAGCTACATCATCGACGTGCGCGAGCTGGACGAGAAGCTGCTCAACATCATCGACATGAAGTTCCTCCACGGCTACTACGAGCCCACGCTGCTCATCCTGTTCGAGCCCAACCAGACGTGGCCGGGGTCAGTCCCGCCGCCTCTCGGGTCGTCACGGTAACAAGCTACCCCGCTCAACCGCGCGATGTGTGTCCTCGCCAGGCGGGTGGCGGTGCGTCAGGACACCTGCAGCATCGTGGCCATTTCCCTCAACATCATGCAGAAGGTCCACCCCGTCATCTGGTCTCTCAGTAACCTGCCCTTCGACTGCACGCAGGTCATGGCCGTCCCGAAACCCATCGGTGAGCTCCCCCTCGCGCGTCGGGACTCGTCTCGGACTCCGAACGCCCCCGGGTTTAATCGCGTCGAACGTCCCCCCCCCCCCCCCCCAGGTGGCGTGGTGGTTTTCGCCGTGAACTCGCTGCTGTATCTGAACCAGAGCGTCCCGCCGTACGGAGTGTCGCTCAACTCCCAGACCGCCGGGACCACGGCGTTCCCTCTGCGTACGTCCCCAATCCCGCAAACTCGCCCGATCGCGGCTCGCCGTTTCCCCGCGCTTCTCGTCTCACCCGACGCGGTTTTCGCTTCCCCAGGCATTCAGGAGGAAGTGAAAATCACGCTGGATTGTTCCCAGTCGGACTTCATCGCCTACGACAAGATGGTCATCTCCCTGAAAGGAGGAGAAATGTGAGTGGTCGCCGGTAGAGCGAAAGCCGGCGGCGTCCCGAGCGCTGATTGCCGCCCTGCTGTGTTGCAGTTACGTGCTGACCCTCATCACGGACGGCATGAGGAGCGTCCGCGCGTTTCACTTCGACAAAGCGGCCGCCAGCGTCCTGACGACCTGCGTAAGCTCCGCCTCCGCAAAGGGATCGGGGTTCCGCTCGAACTACCCGTTGAAAAAAATCGATCAGAAAAGACGCCATCCGCTCGTTCTCCCCTCCTCCAGATGGTTACCATGGAGCCCGGCTACCTTTTCCTGGGCTCACGTCTCGGCAACTCCCTGCTCCTGAAGTACACGGAGAAGCTGCAGGAGACGCCGCTGGAGGAGGGCAAAGACAAGCAGGAGAAGGAAAAGGAGAAGGAGAAGGAGAAGGAGAAACAGGTAGTTTTTATCGCCCGGTGAGCTTGTCGGTGAGTCGTGAGCCAAACCTCCGCGCTTAACTTCCAGGAGGAGCCGCCGAGCAAGAAGAAGCGAGTGGAATCCAGCAGCAACTGGACCGGTGAGTTCCGACCGCCGTTCCCGTCCCCGCAGCTTCTTACGCCGCTTCTAACGCCGCCGCCGTGTTGGTCCGACAGACGAGGTGGACGAGATCGAGGTGTACGGGAGCGAAGCCCAGTCCGGCACCCAGCTGGCCACCTACTCCTTCGAGGTAGATCATGTTCGAGGTAGGCGATGTTCTCGCCTCGGCTCCGGCGCTCACCGTCTCCTCCCGCAGGTGTGCGACAGCATCCTGAACATCGGGCCGTGTGCGAACGCCTCCATGGGAGAACCCGCCTTTCTGTCCGAGGAGGTGAGGACGCCCGACGCGCACCTGTTTTTAGCCGCCGTGCACGATCACCTTCACCGATCCCTCGCTTACAGTTTCAGAGCAACCCCGAGCCCGACCTGGAGGTGGTGGTGTGTTCAGGCTTCGGCAAGAACGGCGCCCTTTCCGTGCTGCAGGTATTTGCGCCCGGGCGCGTGCACGGGGGAAGCCGCTATCGGCGCGTCGGCCGTGTTTCTGAACGTGCCCGCTTGTGGTTTGCGCGTCACCAGAGGAGCATCCGGCCTCAGGTGGTCACCACGTTCGAGCTGCCGGGCTGCAGCGACATGTGGACGGTCATCTCGAGTGAAGTGAAGGAAGACAAGAAGGTAGGTTTTTGCGTTATCGCCGGAACTGTCACTCGCGTCGAGCGGAAATAAAATACCAGTCGGAGACGCGTCACCGTCGTGAGGTTTCTGAAAAGGTTTCTACGTCTTTTCCCCCGGCAGGCCGCGAAAAACGAGGAGTCGGCGGACGGGTGCGAGACGGAGACGGGCGAGGACGGCGAGGAGGCGGAAAAGGACAAGGAGGAGAAAGAGAAGGAGAAGGAAGAGGAGGAGGAGGCGGGGGAAGAGGAGGAGGAGGAGGAGAAGACGACGGAGCCCCCGCTGGAGGACGACACCAAGAAGCACGGCTTCCTCATTCTGAGCCGGGACGATTCCACCATGGTGGGGAAAGCGCAGCCGGATGTGTGCGCGTTTGCGTTTGAAAAAGCGAACCCTCCCTCCCCCCTTCGTGTCGCCCCGCAGATCCTGCAGACCGGCCAGGAGATCATGGAGCTGGACACCAGCGGCTTCGCCACCCAGGGCCCCACCGTGTTCGCCGGGAACATCGGCGAAAACAAATACATCATCCAAGTGTCCCCGATGGGCATCCGGCTCCTGGAAGGAGGTGCGGTCGCGGCGGATTAGCGAGTTAGCGCGCCGCCGCTCCCCCCGACACACGGCTGACCCGTGGATCTGTGCTTGCAGTCACCCAGCTGCACTTCATCCCCGTGGACCTGGGCTCGCCCATCGTGCACTGCTCGGTGGCCGACCCCTACGTGGTCATCATGACCGCCGAGGGCGTCGTCACCATGTTCGTGCTGAAGATCGACTCCTACATGGGGAAGACGCACCGCCTGGCCCTGCAGAAGCCGCAGATCCCCGCTGTGAGTATCGCGGGCGTCCTGTCCGATACGGCTGCAGGGAGATCGACCTAATTAAGAAAAAAAAAAAAAAAAAACACAACAAAATACCAAATCGGCAGTTCTTTTCTCTGTGTAAGATAAGATAGAAACACATCATGGATAGTTTAACTCCATAAACTACATTTGGCTATAAACTACATTTCCCACAATTCATGCCAATCCTGTTACCTGCCAAGTGATGGCATCGATGATCCACGTCGGTGCCGTTTTTATGGGTTTATTCCCAGTAAATTCCTAAAATAATCACGTGTGGCGCAAACGTTAGTAGTGGTTTATTTCTCTGAAAATGGGATTTTTTTTTTGCCGGACGCTGCGGCGCAGCAATCCCGCGTGATCACGCTGTGCGCGTACCGGGACGTGAGCGGCATGTTCACCACGGAAAACCGCGTGAGCTGCTCCGTGCGGGAGGACACCAACGCCAGGAACCCGTCCGAGACCGAGACCATCATCCACGACCTCAGGTAAGACGAGCCAAGACGCCGCCCGCCGCCCGCGTCCGCTCTCCCTCGCCCGTTGACGGCGTCCTAAATCCGCAGTAACGCGGTGGACGACGAGGAGGAAATGCTGTACGGGGACTCGGGTGCCAGCGCCGCCTCGGCGAAGGAGGAAACCAGCAGAGCCTCCGCGGCGCCGCTGCCGACCGCCGGCGACGGGTCATCGGTCAAGTCGGAGCCCACTCATTGGTGCATGATCATCCGGGAGAACGGCGTCATGGAGGTCAGGAGGTCACGGCGGCGGAAGGACAGCACGCGCGGAGTGTTTCCCACGTGAACGTTTTTTTTTGTTTCCTGGACAGATTTACCAGCTGCCCGACTGGAGGCTGGTGTTTTTGGTGAAGAACTTCCCGGTCGGCCAGAGGGTCCTGGTGGACAGCTCCTCCGGCCAGTCGGCCGCTCAGGGCGAGGGGAAAAAGGAGGAAGTGACCCGGCAGGGAGAGATCCCATTGGTCAAGGAGGTGACTTTGGTATCCCTGGGCAACAACCGCAGCAGGCCGTATCTACTGGTGGGTTTAGCTCCTCCGTGTTGCCTTCGGCGACCGTCGGCCCGGGTTGAGACCGCGTGTGTTTTTTTGCGACGCAGGTCCACGTGGAGCAGGAGCTTCTGATCTACGAGGCCTTCCCGTACGACCAGCAGCAGCCGCAGAACAACCTGAAAGTGCGCTTCAAGAAGGTAGGATTCTAAAAGACCAACCCCGCCCCCCCCCCCCCCCCACAAAAAAAAAAACCCCAACGACAAATCCGCGTCTCAAAGAGCGGGACCGTTTGCCGCGCAGGTCCCTCACAACATCAACTTCAGGGAAAAGAAAGCCAAGCTGAAGAAAGACAAGAAGGCGGACGGCGTCGCCGACGAGGCTGCGGGGAAGAGTCGGATCACCAGGTTCCGGTACTTCGAAGACATCTCCGGCTACTCGGGGGTAAGGAGGACTTCCGAAGGGGAAAAGCTGAGGCGAGGCGCCCGCGTTCCCCCATCGCGTGACCTTCCCCGCCGCCGCAGGTCTTCATCTGCGGACCTTCTCCCCACTGGATGCTGGTGACGTCCCGCGGAGCTCTCAGGCTTCACCCCATGACCATCGACGGCTCCATCGAGTCCTTCTCCCCGTTCCACAACATCAACTGCCCAAAGGGCTTCCTCTACTTCAACAAGCAGGTAGGCATCAGGCTGGAGAAGGGAAAAAGAGAAAAGGAGGACACAGGAACTCACCTGTGTGTGTGTGTGTGTGTGTGTGTGTGTGTGTGTCTGCAGGGCGAGCTGAGGATCAGCGTCCTGCCCACCTACCTGTCCTACGACGCCCCGTGGCCCGTGAGGAAAATCCCACTGAGGTGCACCGTCCATTACGTCTCCTACCACGTGGAATCCAAGGTGAGGCTGCACACACACACACACACACACACACACACACACACATCTTCACATTCAGTCAATGATTTGTTTTTTTTCACTTGGAGCTCTTTGAAAAGGGCTCAAGTTCAAATGCTAATGTTGATTAGCGAGTTAGCTTTGGGTGTGATGCGTCCTCCAATCAGGTGTACGCCGTGTGCACCAGCGTCAAGGAGCCGTGCACGCGCATCCCCAGGATGACGGGAGAGGAGAAGGAGTACGAGATCATAGAACGAGGTCAGACACACACACACACACACACATTTGATTTCATTTATTGGTTTATTAGGACAGTGTACAATTACATTAAGCACAGAGATGTTTGTACCAGATTGTAGCTCATAGGTAATTTCCATCTGTAGTCCTGGGAAAACAAATGTAAACAAATGTAAAACTGTACAAATAGACAATAAAATAGCTATACAATATATAAACAGGCAATAAAATAAGTATTTTGCAAATTGAAAGTGCAATGTATAATGTGATGTAATGTTGTGACATTATTAGTTTGGTGATCTGGGGGCAAAATACCCGTCTGGTATCATTATTGTGAGCATGTTTGCTGCTCCAGAATCCAATTTTTGACGGCACGTGTAAAGGTGTAAACATCACTTGTGTTCTTTAGATTGTCTGGAAGCCCATTCCGTTCTTTGATGGCTTTTTAAGAAAAGGCAGATTGAGAAAAGGCAGACTTTCTTTTAGGCACATTGCAGTCTCCTCTAGACACCGACACCATGAGTTGAGAGCGAGGCTGGATGCACACACACACACACACACACACACATGCACACGTTGAGCCGTGGCCTCTGTGTCGCCCCGCAGATGAGCGCTACATCAATCCCCAGCAGGAGAAGTTCTCCATCCAGCTCATCTCACCGGTCAGCTGGGAGGCCATTCCAAACACACGGTGACGCCGGCGTCCCTCCTCCATCCGCAAATCCGAAAAAAAAAAAAAAAAAAAAAAAATCTCCGGTTCTCATTTCTCCCCGCTCGTCTGGATTTGTGCACGTCAGGATTGACCTGGAGGAGTGGGAGCACGTGACCTGCATGAAGACGGTGGCGCTGCGGAGCCAGGAGACGGTGTCCGGGCTGAAGGGCTACGTGGCGGCGGGGACGTGCTTGATGCAAGGGGAGGAGGTCACCTGCAGGGGCCGGGTGAGAGGCGCCGGAGCGCGCTCGCCGTCGGTCGGCGCGCGGCCGTCGTGCCGCGCCGGTGTAACGACGGTTTGGCTTCTCGCGCTCTAGATTTTGATCCTGGACGTGATCGAGGTGGTTCCGGAGCCCGGTCAGCCGCTCACCAAGAACAAGTTCAAGGTTCTGTACGAGAAGGAGCAGAAAGGCCCGGTGACGGCGCTCTGTCACTGCAACGGGTACCTGGTGTCGGCCATCGGACAGAAGGTCTCCGCCGCCGCCTCCCGACCCGCCCCAAAGGCGTGACGCCCGCGTGACGCCCGTGTGCTCTGGTGCCGCCGCAGATCTTCCTGTGGGTCCTGAAGGACAACGACCTGACGGGCATGGCCTTCATCGACACCCAGCTCTACATCCACCAGATGTTCAGCATCAAGAACTTCATCCTGGCCGCCGACCTGATGAAGAGCATCTCGCTGCTGCGCTACCAGGAGGAGAGCAAGACGCTGTCGCTGGTCAGCAGGGTGAGGAAGAGACGTCACGGCAACAAACTGAATATTGATTAGAGCACACGGGCGAGTGTCGATCGGCTTTTTCTTCCCTCCCGGCTCAGGATGCGAAGCCGCTGGAGGTTTACAGCATCGAGTTCATGGTGGACAACAACCAGCTGGGCTTTCTGGGTAAAACACCCGAATCCTCCTCGCCGGGACACGCCACGGCGGCGCGGTGAAATATCCGTAGATCTCAAAACGTCTGTTTATTTCCAGTGTCTGATCGTGACAAGAACCTCTACGTATACATGTATCTGCCTGAGGGTGAGTTCTGCTCGCGGGATCCTTCACACACACACACACACACACACACACACACACACCCTCATGTGTAACGAGTGCCTGCGCACACAGCTAAAGAGAGCTTCGGCGGGATGCGGCTGCTGCGGCGAGCCGACTTCAACGTGGGCGCTCACATTAACACCTTCTGGCGGATGCCGTGCCGAGGAGCCCTGGACGCCGGCACCAAGAAATCCCTGACGTGGGACAACAAGCACATCACCTGGTTCGGTGGGTGGACGGGACGCCGCACGTCGCTTTCTATCTTTCCGTTTCGCCTTCCGTGGCGTTTCCGCTCATTCATCCAATCACACGCGGAGGATCCGAGAAAGCACACTTCTTTTTTTCAACGTCCGGGTTTATTCACAGCAAACAAACATCTCTATCAAAACCCGTGTGATCAGATTTACAAGCATCATCCCGAAATCCTTGAATCAGCGCTGGCTCTTGTTGGTTGTTTCCATAGCGACGCTGGACGGCGGCGTGGGTTTGCTCCTGCCGATGCAAGAGAAGACGTACCGCCGGCTGCTGATGTTGCAGAACGCGCTCACCACCATGCTGCCGCATCACGCCGGCCTCAACCCCAAGGCTTTCAGGTTCGTGGCGGCGTCACGCTCGCCGCCGGTCACGTGACGCCGTCCTGACTTCCTCTCCTCCTCCTCCTCGCCCCCCCGCAGGATGCTGCACAGCGACAGGCGAGGCCTGCAGAACGCCGTGCGCAACATCCTGGACGGCGAGCTGCTCAACAAGTACCTGTACCTCAGCACGATGGAGCGCAGCGAGCTGGCCAAGAAGATCGGCACCACCCAGGACATCGTACGTAATCAGACGGGACGCCGTTTCGGCCCGGCGCCCCGAGATTTCGACTCTAATCCCGCCCCCTTTTTCCGTTCCAGATCCTGGATGATCTTCTGGAGATCGACAGAGTAACCGCTCATTTCTGAGCCACAACGCGGGATTAGTGTTTTATAGCGCGAGCGGGGCCCGAATCATGCGGCGGGATGCCGTCACCTCGAATTCAGCCTCTCGATCACGTCTGTTCACTTTTCACCACGTGGTCACGTTGATTCTAGAGCTCTGTGATTCATGTTTTTGTATTTGTTCGTCAACAAACGCCCATCCTTTTTTTTCTTAAGATACTTTTTTTGTATAAAAACAAAAACAGTAAATCTAATTACAAAAAAAAAAAAGTCTGATTTTCTTTTCTGTATTGAACTCAACATGATTTCGATGTTAAAAAAGGAGGTAGAACATTTGATTACCACAGCTAAATATATATTTTTTAAATAAACAACCAGTTAGATGGTTCTGATTTGCTCTGCTAAAGGGACGATTTGTTAGCGTCTGAACCAACTAGTGCGGCTCTCGTGTTGTAATGCCACGTTGTTCCTGAGGAGGCGATAGCGAGTCCACGCATCCGGGTCTTTCCTTCACCTGCCGCAGGTGAGCAAACACGTCTTTGCTTCGGCTGTTATTCGTTTTTTAATCCCCGCCCCCCTGCCGGAAGACCAAACACTACATCGGATTAATTTGCCTCATTATTCCGCGAATGTCTATCGATCGGCGGCTCACAGTTGTGGTCGATGGCGATGAACAAGTGGGCGGGGCTTGCTAACGCCAAGATAGTAGAAGCTACATTAGCCAACGGCGTATGGAGCTCGTATGGAGGTATCAGTGTCTTGAAGAACCAGAGCTATATTTTGCACCAGTGCGAGTTCAGAGATTTGTTCACATTATCGGCCGTTTCGCGTTGTCGGAGTGGCCGATCTTTTCCGGTTCGTCGGTCAGCTTGGAGGCCTTGCACCAGAACCGTTTCTTCTTCTATTTTGTTAATGGAGATATATACTGTTCCAAAAAAATAAAGGGAACACTTGAACAACACAATGTAACTCCATGTCAATCACACTTGTGTGAAATCATAGTGTCCACTCAGGAAGCAACACCGATTCATTTTGACTTGTTTTAAGGATATTACATCAAAGCTGGATCAGCCTGGAGTTTGTTTTTACACTTTAATTTGGAGTGTGATTCCTAATCCAGACCTCCATGGGTTGATACAATTGATTTCCATTGATCATTTTTGTGTGATTTTGTTGGCAGCACATTCAACTGTGTAAAGAGCAAAGTACTTCATAAGAATATTTCATTCATTTAGATCTAGGATGTGTTTTTCAAGTGTTCCCTTTATTTTTTTGAGCAGTGTATTTCGGAGCCGTGTCGAACGATCTTTCATTCCCGACGGAAGAGTGCGTCGGGTTGTTGTTTATCGTGAAGCAGCTTCGTAAAGTAAAACGAAATTCCTTCACTGTCTCCGGTACGATCACGTTGCAAACTAAATACTGTCGTGCAGATTTCAGTACAATTGTGCATTCGGCTTTAAAATCAAAAGATCTTCCCACGAATATAAAAAGGTCTTTTTTTTTTTTTTTTTTTTGGCCTCCTGGAGGTCAGCTGATGGTTTGTTGCTCCGGCAGCGGCGGCGGCCGGGTGTTACCGTGGGGACGAGAGTTCCCCGGTTCAGAGGTAGGGTGGCGTTGGCTACCGCAGGTACTCGTACGTATCCGCGTCCACGGAGACCAGCCCGAAGTACATCAGCACGTTGAGGAGGGAACGCGTCGCGCTCATCATCAGCATCTCCGACCTGAGGGGAGTTTTCTTGTAGGCGCTTCCACTGACAAAAAGGAACAAACTCAAAGGGGGGGGCGACGCCACGGCCTCACCTCAACGCCACTTCAAACTTCAGGCTCTCCCACGTCGTCCGCACCCAGCGCACCACCCAGAACCTGTGGAGGACGCCGCCGCCGCTCTCCGCCTGGATCTTCCCCCAGCACCGCACTGCGCTGAGGGTCGCACGGCAAACAAAACCGCAGCGCTGACTGACCGGCCTTGCACACGACGCCGCTCCCGTGTTTGCGCGGCGCAACCTTGACGGCCGCGCCCCTCACCTTTTGGCCATGACGAAGTAGCGGTCCACCGGCGCCCCCAGGCCGATGTTGATGCTGCGGACGGTGTTGATGTTCCGGAAGACGAGCAGCATCGGCCTCGGCATGGCCTTCAGCACCCGCATGATGCTATCGAAGCGGTGGATGGCCATCTGACGCATGTACTTGGTCTCCTCTCGGCTCAGGACGTTGGACAGGCCCAGCTCGCGCATGTTGATTGGCCGCTGCAGCAGCATCTCGCAGAACAGGAAGTACTCTGCGCAGAAAAGTGTGTGTTGGCGGCGGGAACGAAAAACACGGTAAGCTGACGTTGCCTCACCTTTGACCCCCAGGGCGGTGGAGTACTTCTGCATCGCCGCCTCGTCCCTCAGGACGATGGACCTCCACAGTTTACAAAGCGCCGCTCTGTCTCTGAGGTCAAAGGTCAAAGTGAGGGGAGAGGCTTTTAGCTTTTTTAGCTTTTTTTTTTTTTTTTTTTTAGCTTTTAGCCTCACCCTCCACTGAGGAACTGGTACAAGCCGTGGTCCAGGAGCACCAGTTGGGCCTTGTGATCCGGGCCCGGCCTCACCAGGACTGAGAAGACAAAAGGTTTCCCGGTTAGCGGGGACGCTCGATGCCGCTCGGGCTCCGCCATCCCTCAGGAGGACCTCACCGTTCCCCGGGTGGGGGTCGGCGTGGATGAAACCCGTGTAGAAGATCTGCTCGGCGAAGGCTCGGATCATTTTATCCGCCGTCTGAAAAGACAAAACAGCTCAGAGGCGACCTCCGACCCCTGCGGGGAGGGGCGGGACACGGGAGGTCGGCGTGCGCTCACGTCTTTCAAACTGAGCCCTTGTCTTCTGATTTCTTCCACGTTGTTGATCTTGCAGCCGTCGCAGAACTGGGCCGTCAGCACGCGCTGGCGGGAGAGAGGGAAACGGTGACGGGCAGGTGGCGGGCGCCGTCGGACACGAACGCACGGGAAGCACGTCCGTCCTCGGGGCTCACCTTGCTGGTCTGCTCCCAGAAGACTTTGGGCACCACGATGAAGTCGAAGTGTTTGAGGTCCTCGGCGCAGCGCTCTGAGTTCCTGGCCTCGTTCTCGAAGTCCAGCTCCTGGGCCAGGGTCCCCTTCAGGTCCTGGACGGCAACCGAGACCCGTCAGCGCGGCGCCGTCTCTGCCCGCCGATAAAGACACGGGGCCGCGTTCTGACCTGGAGAACCCATCGGAACCCGAAGCTGGGGTGCATGGCCTTCACGATGTCCAGCAGGATCTCCAGCGTCCGGATGTCTCCGTCGAAGCGATCCCTCAGGTCGATGTACTGAACCTGAGGCCGACAGTCGCGTTCGCGGGCGTCACCCGGTTTCCTTCGAGTCAAACCTCGGCGGGAAAGAAACGTCGGGGCTCACCTTCACGGCGACGGCGGTCCCGTCCGGCAGCTCGGCCTTGTGGACCTGCGCCAGGCTGGCGGCGGCGATGGGCTCGTAGTCAAACGTCCTGTAAAGCTCCAGCGGGCTTTTCTGGAAGTCTTCCTGGAAAAGGGCGTCCACCTGACGCCGGCGCAAACACAAATCTGAGAGGCGGCCTCAGGTGGATACTCTCCTTCCCTGCCTGCCTGCCTGCCGTGGGAAGTCTCACCTCCTTGTACCTCCGGTTCAGCGCCTTGTCCTCCAGGACCTGCAGGGTGCGGATGTACTCGGGCGGCAGCAGGTGGTTGAAGGAGCACAGGCCCTGGCCCAGCTTGATGTAGATGCCGCCGTTGAGCACGGCTCCGTCCACCATGTGCTGCGCGGCTCTCTGATGGCACGCCGACATGCCGGACAGGTAGGATGGGCTGCTCTGGCATTGGGGGGAAGGGCAGGGAGGCGTGAGGGAACCATTAGAGGGCCCGAGGGCGGCGTGTCATCAAAACGTTAAGGTTTCCTTTCCTACCATTCATGTCCCTCGTTCTGATTCGATTGACTTCGTAACAAATACAATCGTAATAATAACAGCAATATATCTGTTTATTATTTATTCACAATAATTAATTCTACAAATTTTCTGGCATTTTTTTACCGAGTCATTTTCTACATGCTTTGGTTCTTTTTTTTTTGGAGCAATTTCTTGGTCATTTTTTTTCTCCCAACCCTTTGTTAATCTGGTATTTTTAAACCACACACTCTTCCGATAGCCGCGGGTCCGGAGGTCGGGCTGTTAACTTACCTCATCCAGACCCCGAAGGGTCACGTTTGAGGTCCACCAGTAATCCAGCGAGATGAACAGTCCCACGGACAGAGATCTGACGGCACAAATTCACAGGCTTTTGTTTCCAGAAAAGAGAGGGAAGAAAAACCCGATGTTTCCAACGAGGTGAACGTGTCGGACAGAGACGCACCTGCAGAAGCGACCCACTCCTTCGATCACGATCCTCATCTTCCTCCTCTCTCTGGCATCGGACGCGGCGTACTTCACTCCCGCCGCCACAGGAGCGCCGACGCAGACGCCGACGAGTGCCTTCCATATCAGACCCCTGCGCTTCCCCTCCCTGGAGACAGAAGAAAACCCCGTGTGGTCAAAGAGGTGCCATCACTTCTGCGGACGGCGGTGGCTGCACTCTGTACCTGAGCGAGCCGGCGGATGAGCTCGTGCGGAGCGACGACGATGATCTCTGGATGGGATGCAGACAAAACCTCACCTGAGGAGAAAAAAAAAAAAGACACATTTGCAGGACTATGGAAATACTTCAACAAGAATCCTGGTTGATCGACCTTGTTTTCTCATGCAAATGAAAATCCTGGCTGACAGTTGCTACGGATTAAAGTACAAATAGTTTTCTCATCAGTGCATAACCGAGACCTACTGAGTGTGTGAGATAATAGTGGGATGTCTAAATCAAGGCCAGTACGACCGGTCAAAGTACTCTCTGCATTATTTTTGTTTTGCTGTCTGTATCTGAGGGACAAAGTGTCTCCACGGCTGACGAATCTAGCAGGGATGTCAGGGACCTGAGAGATCAGCCATCGACCTCTAGTCACTCCAAACACACATGATGACTCACAGAGGAGGAGCTGCTTGTTGTGATCCCACCTAAGTGACTAATGATAAACTATACCCTAGTTATACCACTATATTACACCTTATGGCGACCTTCACACTAGTTACACATTCAGTTAAGAGTTAATCAATGACGCACAGTTAGATTTCCATTCATTCCAGTCACTAACTTTAGTATCTTCGAAATTTACACATAGCCATTATTAGTCTTAACTGCTATCACCACCGGCTAGCTTCTGGCTAACCTAAGTTATGCGCTGCCAAGCTAGCGGTTATTATCATTCCGAGCCGGGAAAGGCGAGTAAAAGTGGGTCAGCTACCGCTCTGGACGTCCCCCTTGTCATGTCCCCTTCTTCGGTGTTGTCCCGCGTCACGCCGGTGGATGTATTTCCCGAGTGTTTTCCCCTTCTGGGAGTAGATCCCCACCGCTGGACGCTCACCCAGCGGACCTCCGAGGCTCCCCACTGACATTAGCATGTCCGTCCGGCCGCTTACGGATGCAGCCGAAGAATACGGCCCGGCGAAAAAAAACTCAAGATAATTCTCCCCCTTACACTTCCGGTTTCGCTTGTTTTTCTTTCACTTTGATTATAATCGAGTGTCCTGGGTGCATCCTTTCCTGTCGGGTTGGATCGGGCAAAGCGAACGGTTGAGGAGCAAATATTTGTAAATAAAAACAATTTATTCTTTTTTTTCTTCCCATGAACTGGTGATATCAAAAGTATCTGTTATGGATGCTTGCATTTATTGATTTATTTAGTATCCAATGATTTTGCACATTGGTTTGTGTGTGCAATTTTCATTTTAAAGACCAAACAACCAGTAGATTCATCCATTTTCCCTAAAAGAAGCCTCCCCAAGACCTTGAGTGGAAGATAAACGGCATAGTTGAATGAATGAATGGCTGAATGGATGAATGGATGAAATGCTACTAGGCTTTCGGAGAGGCAGGGAACTATTTGACGGTGCACTACTCTCTGATGAGAGGAAATGCGTCATTAGCATTTAGTCAGAACTGACACCAGTTTGTTTTCTTCTTCTTCTCTCAGCTCAAATCTCAGGGGTTAATTATTGCTCCCTGAGCACACAAAAGTCTAAAATACAGCTAACTCTCCTGGTTTGACCTGAAAACAACAGCATGTCAATATGAGGCCCCTGGAGGCCGCAACCCCCCCTGGGTGGTTGTTGGTCCATCCATTTGATCACATCTTTGCAATCATGAAAACAGACTGATTGTGTCACAAGAGATGTTGAAAACTTATCTCCAGGTTACACGATCTTGCATCAGGTAACCCTCCCCATGCAAATTCTCCTCGGACGTCAGTGGATGTGGAAAACATCCTGTGATGATGCAGTCTGACCATTTTTTGGAGATGACGAAATATCGATTGCAGTGCTGCATTTTAAGAATCCCAATCAAATTTGGCAGGATTTTTTTTTTCATAATAAGTGGATGATTTATTGCTAACGTTTGAATGACAGCTCGCAAAAATATCCAGTTTGAATGTGTCGGTCATGTTAAGGAAGCTTCCTGTTAATTTTCCAGTAAGTTTGCACTCAACTATTCAGATTCCTGATAGTTTCCAGTCAAATTCTCTGACAATGTGTCACTATTTTTTAGCCTTCTCGTTATGGATGCTCAACAAATTACCGTAGCGGGAATGCTATCGCAAAACAATTCAGAACTGAAGCAATGATGTCATAAAGTAGCCACAGTGACGTCACAAAAGGGGAGCACGAGACACGGACATTTTCACACATTTATTTTGACAAATACGTTTTTTTTTTAATGAAATAAGTTTCTTCCTAAAATGTTTTGATGTTTAGCAGTCTTTTCTAGATTTAGCGTTTTATTTTGAAAACACCATCAGATTTTTAATCTGTCTGGCCGCGCGCTCACCGGAAGCTGTAGTGAGTCGCGTCGCCGCAGTGTTGCGCTTTCCTGTTTACGGGCGGGAAGAGTGAACGGAGCTCACTGACGAAGCTACTCCGCTAAAACCGCACCGCATTTTTGCGGGATTGCACGTCTGGCTGATTTCAATGGACCCCTGGCTCACGGTGCACAAGCTCTGAAGGGACCTACAACCGTTAGCGACAGGGATTTAAGCGGAGGCAGATGGAGGATCCTGCTGCGGTTACTGGCGGCGGCGATGCAGCGGCGGCGGCGGCGGCGGCGACGACGGGCCCCGCGGTGCAGGTGGCGGATATTCGCTGGCCGGCCGGGACTCTCCCGCTCCGTCTGCTGGAATGGAAAGTCAAGCCCGGGTCGCTCGTCAATGTGGACTCCGTGCTAGCGCTCTGCGCCCCCATCGCAGAGGAGAAGGCTACGGAGGCGACCAGGCTGCCCGAGAGGAAAGTGAAGTCGGACCGTGCCGGAGTAGTCAAGGAGCTTTGCTGTCAACTTGGACAAGTCATCCCCCCGGGGTGAGTGCCCGCGCAGCCCCAGCTAGCAGTCCCGGACTCCGACAGACAGGTCTAAAACACGCCGGCTGCACTCCGGATTCCGCTTTACCCGCTGCAGACCTCACCCGCAGTGTTATGCTAGCTGGCTAACGAGCTAACCTTGCTAAGCATGGGCGCTAATCCAACGTTAGCTTGTTTGCTAGCAGGCGGCGCCAAGCTAGCCAAAATGATAAGCAGCCCTCGCAAACGCTTTCAAAATAAAAAAAAACATTGTTTTACTCCGCGGCTTTATTTCGGACTGAAACCAGCCCCAAGCTCCCTGGCGGCCACGGAAACGAGTCACGGGGCGATCCCTAACCCGCTGTCCCACTAATCTCACTCCTATGTTGGACAACTCGGAGTGGCGCGAACAGCTGTATTGTGCACAGGTTTTTATTTTGAAAGGGAACCCAGCGGAAGTGCGACCTCATGTTGTCTGACTTGACGAAGCTGCTCCGCGTGGACAAGTGTGTACATGATGAGCAGGGTGACTGCTCATCGTGGACACGACTACCTGGTGGTCCACGCTCACCTGTTTGATTTCCAGCCCAAACATTTATATCTATATTATCATGCGCCTCTCTGTCATTTGGATGAATTTTGGGCTCTTTTGGCGAGATAAATACACGTGCTACTTACCCCTAAAACCAGCTGCACTGAGACAACTGGAGTTTGCATAATGTTCCTTGCAATCATTAGTTATTTGTAGAAATTAATCCAATGCAAATGCTGTGTGTGATCACAATGTTCACAATTGATGCCGTGTTGTGTAAAAGAATAGCTTGTAGAATATATTTAAGCGCTATTTCAACACTGACTTCATTGCAAACTAGCAGATGAATTCCTGCGTCACAAAAGTGTTAAAGACGCAAAATGGTAGTCCAGGCACTTTTTATCTCAAGTCTTCATTAAAAGTGTGATTCTAAGGCCTTACTGTACATAAATCTTTGTTTGTGATCATATTTTTCATGTCGTTAGCAGTCCAATCAAGTCAGGATCCCCCGCTGAAGCTCAAAACTTGGAAATCAGACACTTGAATTTGCCACAAAACGGGAGAGAAGTGCTTTTAAATGGTGTAAAAAAAAAAAAATAGCAGGAGGTGAAAGTGTCTTTGTTTGTTTGTTCCAGGGGCGTCATCGTCAGAGTAGAAGAGTGCTGCCACCCCATCGTGATGAAGGGTTTGTGCGCCGAATGCGGTCAAGACCTGACACAGTGAGTAAACATCCACCCTCCGTTTCAGAGCACGGGGCTCGTTGCCATGGAAATCAGACGAGGAACGGCGGCGAAGTTCGCTGCGGAGGAAGAGGGACGGCCCCGACAAACGCCACTTGTTATTTTCATTCTGCCCGCCTCGTTCGAAAGATAATCACAGTGTCTCCCGAGTGAAACTTTCCGCCACGCCTGGTTCTTCCCGCGCCTCATTTATTCCCATTTTCACTGATCATTTTTAGTCATTAAGATACTTTTTGGTGATATATTCCAACACTCGTCAATTTGAAAAGTTGCGACTTGTCAGTTTGGAGTTACTAACTTCCCCCCTTCCCCGCCAGGCTGCAGGGCACCAACGGAAACCAGCAGACTCCGATCTCCACGGCAACGGTCTCCATGGTGCACAGCGTGCCCGAGCTGATGGTCAGCTCGGAGGTGAGTCACTTGAAGGAGGGACCTGGTCAGCGAGACACACACACACAGGGCCGTTCGCAAACTATGTTAAAAAAAAATTTTAAAACGGAAATCAGTGTCTGTTTTAATAGATGTTAATGTGTGTGTAAAAAAATTATGTTATACAAGTTTAATTCAAGTTTGGGGAGGTCTGCTTGGAAGAAATGCATAACCGAGTGTAGAGAGTGAACGCTGTGTCCAGAAATTCAACTACATCATATCTGGAACGGCGTCTGTAGTTTGGACTTTTACATTTATTTTATTTATTTGTTTTTTGTTTTTTTATGTGTTTGTTCTTGATGCGCTTCACGAGATTTATGTTTTCTTTTTAAAAATATATTCTTTGGAGCATTTTTGGTCTAATATACACATTTTTTTTCCTCTTTTTTTTTTTTTTTAAACTCAATTCCAACTTTATCAAAGGTGTCAGTTTCAATATGATTCTCACTTAATAGAAAATCAAGGTCTAGAGGAATTTAGTTGATGTCAGAGAGGAGGATACGGAGAATAAGGTTAGATGGAGAAGGTTGATTTGCTGCGGCGACCCCTGAAGGGAAAAGAAGAACATCAAGTAAATCATCGATCGTCGATCAATATCGTGGATATCGATTAGTATATTCCGCATCGCCGTTTAGCAGGTGAATACCCTAGAAGAACTTTCTAATCAGTGAAAACTGATGAGCTCCTTTTTGCAATCAGAGACTGGAATCGCGAAACGACTCGCAGAAGGAATCCTAGTAATAAAAGCGAATTGTTTTTTATAAACGCGAAGAAGATGGCGGGTTTGAATGTTTCTCTCTTTCCTCTCTGCCGCCGGATGCCTCGCCGTCAGCAAGCGGAGCAGCTGGGCAGGGAGGACCAGCAGAGGCTTCACCGCAACAGGAAGCTGGTGCTGATGGTGGACCTGGACCAGACGCTGATCCACACCACCGAGCAGCACTGCCAGCGCATGTCCAATAAGGTCAGCGCCGCCGCCGTTCTCATCTGAAATCGAACATGCAGACCGGCAATGAAGGGAATCGGATTCTCGGATTCTAACGCCGGCATCTCTTCCCCCTGCAGGGTATCTTCCACTTCCAGCTGGGCCGCGGGGAGCCCATGCTCCACACGCGGCTGCGGCCGCACTGCATGGAGTTCCTGGAGAAGATCGCCAAACTCTACGAGCTGCACGTCTTCACGTTCGGGAGCCGTCTCTATGCACACACCATCGCAGGTGAGGACGCCGCCGCCTGTCCTGCCTGCGCCGCACGCCAGCGGCCAGTAGGGGGAACCGTCCCCACAGGATTTCGCCCTTCCGGACGAGGTTCCGGCAGATTCTGTACTCAAAGTCCTGACATCTTTCTTCCCTTTTAAAAAAAATCACTTGATAAATTCGACAACGCTTGAAGGTTCCGTCTGCTTCGGTAAACCTGGAAATAGCATAACTCGTTTCCAGGTTTGTGCCGAATGAGAGAAATCAAAGGAGAAGCGTTCAGGAAAATGTTGTAAACCTGAAAAGGACTGTGTTTTCTTTTTTTAAATCTTGCGATGAATCAATAATCGATTGATCCTTGGACGCACCTCCGTCATGAGAAGCTCTGTTGTGCCGGGAAAGATGCGGGAAACAGCAAACATGTTACTTTTACACACACACACACACCTGGTCGTGGTGCTGGACGCTGAGTGGGAGTCCCGCCGAACCCTCAGGTTTGGCAACATTATTTAATACGGTGTCTTTCTCCGAAAACGCGCAAAAAGAAAATGAGAATAACATGGTGATGTGTGAAGAGAACGGCTACGTGGATGGCAGTTGCAGCTAACGCCGCTCCTTACAGGAAGTGGTTTTCCAAGTGTGTGTGTGCATGTGTGTGTGTGTGTGTGCACACTAAAAGTAGATATTACAATAAATGCAATGTTGTCTTTGCCTGTGGACATTTGATTCCCAAGTGGGAAATGGCCTCGTTGCAAGGGTTAAGTGTGTGTCATGGAGGCGGTGCCTCTTTAGCATTTGAGCTACGGCCCCTCATCAGTGTGTAGGAGAGCAGGTCCTGGTCTAGAACTGTGTCCACACACACACACACACACAGGACCCTGCATGTTTCATTGCTTTTGAATTGGACGAGGAACCGCCCTCTCCGCGGCTCTCCGAGAAACGCAGACCCGGAAAAAGGAGAGACTCGCGGGACCGTTTCCAGTCGGCTTCCTAACGAGGCCAAAATTAAACTTTTAAATGCACCCGGCGAAGTTTTTACGTCGGGTGTCCGAGAGCGGGAGAGTGACGCCGACCCCTCCTCTCTTCCAGGCTTCCTGGACCCCGAGAAGAAGCTCTTCTCCCACCGTATCCTCTCCAGGGACGAGTGCATCGACCCCTTATCCAAGACGGGGAATCTGAGGTGAGCGTCGGATGGCAGCAGCGGCTCTGCCTCCTCTTCCCCCCCCCCCCCCCCCTCGCCCAGCTCGGATGAACACTGGCCGCGTTTGTTTTCAAAACAGCTCGTACGTTTTTTTTTTTGTTTTGTTTTTTTTTTTCGGCGTCCCAAGTCGTGCACAGGTTTCTGGGCCAGGAAAACACAGACTGACACGATTGCATGATTTCCCCTCCTGAGACTAGAAAGTTGTTCTTTGTCAAGAATATTTAATTCCCCTGGCCGTTCTGGGATCACTGATAAAGAGAATAAGTGAGGGCTTGGAGTGTTATGTAGGTTTGTACGGGAGGAAAAATGCCCCTCTATTATTATTCATCTCATTAAAATTAAAGTTATTTGCCCGGTAGCCCCCCTTAGCAGGCCTCTAGCGGGTTTCTGTTGCTAATTTGGTTTTTAGCATTAGCACACGTGCATTAGCACATCGACGGCAAGATAAGAAGGGACGCATTGTTGTTTTTACCACAAACAAAAAAGAAAGAGGCAAAAAGCGGATACAAGTGGTCAAGAAAAAGCACTTCCTTATTTGTTCCTAATTTTGTGACGTTTTCCTTTAACTAATTTCTCATTCTTGTTCAGATGTTCCTTCTCGTGTAATTTATTCCATTAAATTATCTTTTTTTTTTTTTTTTGCAGAATTTTGGCTTTTTTATGGATAAGTCCGAGCAATTATATTTATCATCATTTTTTTATCTTTTAAGCTGATAATTTGGAAAATTGACTTATTGCGCCTTCCCATTGATTGAAAACCCAAGTTAATTAACACTGATGGGGGAAATAAAGGGATTTCTTAGCAAATTATAAATGCGAAACTCATAAGCGAAGAACGGCGGGGCGGAAAAATAAAACCCGACAGTGAAATTGAAGTCGCTGGCATTCACGGCGGCAGAGGTCGAAAAACAAAAACAAAGAAATCTCCGCACTCCTGCAGAGAACGGCGTCGGTCAGTGTTTATCCGAGCGCGCAGCATCCGTGCGCCGGACTCTTTGTCAACAAGCTGGTTTTGTTTTTCGTTGTGTGTGTTTTTTTTTGCTAGTGTCTTGTGCATGATTCTCCTGACAGGAATCTTTTCCCCTGTGGGGATTCCATGGTCTGCATAATTGATGACCGGGAGGATGTGTGGACGTTTGCACCTAACCTCATCACTGTGAAGAAATACATCTACTTTCAGGGCACCGGAGACATCAACGCTCCGCCGGGGTCGCGGGAAGCCCAGCTGGCTAAGAAAGGTACGCCGGGCGGGTGTTTCCATAGCCGGGATGATAAATATCCGTAATAAATTCAAATTTTGGAGTGAGATACAAGGCCGTTTTGGACGATCCCAACGTCTGAGAGCCCTGTCCT
This sequence comes from Fistularia commersonii, assembly GCF_037954325.1. NCBI lineage: Eukaryota > Metazoa > Chordata > Actinopteri > Syngnathiformes > Fistulariidae > Fistularia > Fistularia commersonii. The sequence goes on from NC_141307.1 coordinate 3,534,404, forward strand.
CTGAAATCTGTGAAAAAAGGCTAGAAACTGTTTCTTTGAACCTGCAAACAGAATTTTGGTCCAAATGTATGAAATTCAGCCACCTTTGTTGAGTTAGTTTAGTTAAGTGAGCCTATTTTTGTCTTTTCAGCATTAATAAATGACAATAGATACACTTACAACATTCATTATTCATCCATATAAAAATCCCCAAATAACTTTACCTCGACTGGCTAAAGCCTTAGCTTATTTTGGCTCCCCTTCTTCTCACATCAACCGCTTTTAGAACTGAAGAGATGAATTAAAGTGTACACGCAAACACACACAAAGCAGATTACGAGCACTCCCACTGGTGTTCATAATTCGGTTTTAAATTTTTAATCATATTATCGTGTGTTTAAAGCCTGCCTTTCTTTTTCCCCCTCGCTAACCATCTGCAGCGTCTTCACAGAAACGACGGCGGGGGAATTCTCAAGGGAAAGTTTTGCTAGCCTGAATGACGTTGCGTACTAATTTTGCGAAAGGGCTTTTCATTTTTATTAAACGAAACCAGCCATTTAGCGAGCGACTTATTTGTGTACAATTTGGTTTATTTTGCCGCGTTTCAAAGGCAAGCGAGCCAAGCAGTCGCTAACCCGTATCTGCATTTCAGCTAGCGGCTAATGTCAGGCGGCGGTTATCTCGTTTCTGCATTTTGAGCTGACAGCTAGCGGCTAATGTCAGGCAGCGGTTTAAACATCTGCAGCCGCGCTCCGATGTCGAGTTAATAATAACGTCGAGTTTACGCGCTCCAGGTTGCATCGACGCTCAGCGGACTTGTTCGACCGCGTCTGAGCTTCCCCTTTTTTTCTTAAGTTAATGTTTGCCGGCGGCGGCGTGACATCGAAGCCTCCTGCGCTGAAGTTACTCGGCGAGCCCCGGGGGGGAACTCCCGACTCCGCAAGGCACTGCGAAACGCTCGGAGGGTTTTTTTTTTCCTCTAATCAGATCGCGAATAATGGGTTCGTGTGGAAACAGGCCGTAATTATCAGCGGCAGCGTTACTCTCTCCCTGATTTGTGAGAGGAGAGACGACGTCGGGGAAGAAGTTTATCATCGCGTACGTTCCGGGTTTAATGGCCGTCCTGATTAGGAACGGGAGATCTCAGCGCATCAGCATCAAACTTTATTCCGGGGCCTCCGGTGGCGTTGATAAGACCGGATGTGTAATTCGATGGGACTGACGGCGTACTCGCGTCACGTCCCTAATCTCGCCGCTACTTTATCGACGAGGATGGGGGGAAACTATCCGACTGGTGTTTGACATTTTAACCGTATAGCAGACGTGCAGGAGCGTCCTAATCCCATGGGAATCAACTTGGCAGATTTATCATCTCCGCCGCCTTTCAGCGGCAAAACCTGTGTGTCGACAGTCGATGTTCGCAGCCGGTGCCGGAAAGCTGAGTTTTATTGGTTGCGTGCTTTAGCTTGTTATTAAATTTGCTCAAATATGCATTCAAAATCCCCCATTGAAATGAATTGAAATGCTATTAATCCATTCATACCCTTTTATTGGAGTAAAAATAACAAATAACGTGAAAAATAAAAAAAGATACATAACACTATTTACCTTGAAGATTGGATAAAGATGTCGGCAGCTATGTGAGAAACAGTCAGAGGAGATTTGGGGAGCTTTTCGTTTGGTGTATTCGTTTCGCTAATTTAACTTTACCATCATTTCCGGACTATTGAGCATACATGAATATAAGCCGCACCGGCTATAAATGAATAAATGTGTACCTATATAGGCCTCACTGGTCTATAAGTTGTAACATTAGCTATTTACACAGAAACAACTGGTAACATCCACAAATACGCACTGGAAATGAATTTTTCTGAACAGTGCCTGTTACTAGGTTGATGAAAAGTTTAATAATAATAAACACAAGGAAAATTCCATCCATTTTCTATCCCCGCTTTGTCCCACTCCAGCTCACTAAAACTATTAAAGTTGTCGTCTTCGGTGAAGGCCTCAGAATTTCATGGTAATTTCATCGGTCCGATGTGACGGGGAAAAATGTTTTTGTGGCGTGAAGCTCGCGAGCCTCCAGAAATCCATAAATTAGCCGCATTGTTGTTTTAACTAGTGTTCAAAGTGTGTGGGGAAATGATGGTATTCGCTACACGCTTCATGCTACATTGGAATGCACGCTTTGCAAAATAAGTTTAGCGATACGCACCGAATCCTCGCAAATGTCCCCCTGCCGTCTGGCAGATGATGCTCTCGGTCGCGATATCTCGCCAACAACAACTTTTCCATCTTTTCGCGCACATTTCGGGTTTTTCCATGAGTTTCAGTTGCGCACCGGTCCGTTTTTAAACGCCTCTTCACCGAGAGCGGCGGCCACGTTGGTGTCGAACGCTCGCAAAAACTCCACCGGGCACCCGCCAGTCAAGGTTATACCGTGAAACTTAAAAAGCGCTTCTTTCTGTGTTACTGCGTCCCCGCACAGGTCGGCCGCCGGACGGCGCGGACGCCGTCGGGCCTCACGGCGACGACGAGCAAAACAACGGCCTCAGGAAAAAAGCGAAGGGCCGCGGCGTTTCCGGCAAAGAGGAGCCCACGGCCGCGCAGTCTTCTCAGGGAGTAGCAGCGAACGAAAGGACACGTCCCTCGGGGGTGGACGAGGAGGAGGAGGGGGAGGAAGGGGCTCCAGACAAAGGGGAGCCGGAGTCGGCGGAGGCTCCCGCGGTCGACAGTGACCGGAGCGCCAAGGAGGACAACGACAGGACTCGAGAGGAGCGGGACTGCGCTAACTCCTCGGCGCCGAGCCACCGGTCCAACAATCTGGACTTTGACCTTTCCAGCGACAGCGACAACGACTCCAGCGCAGGGAGGCCCCAGCCCTCGGAGAGCGACGGCGAAGGTAAGTTCCGCCGAGCCGAGAAACCGGGGCTCGGAGGGACGCCGAGCGGCGAAGAGGAGAAGAGGAAGGAGTCGGACGCCGAAGCTCCCTGCGAAGGGGAAAGCGAGCCGTCGGGAGTCGTCCTCCCCGATCCGGAGCTGGGTAACGGCTGCCCGGACCGGAGGGAGCCGGAGACCGAGTCCCAGAACAGCGAGCAGTCCGGCGTGACCACGGGGGAGGAGCTGCTGGACCAGAGCATGGAGGACGAGGAGGAGGACGAGGAGGAGGAGGCCGACCACGACCAGGACGATCACCTCATCTACCTGGAGGAGGTGCTGGAGCGGATCCACGCCGAGTATTACGCCCGCTACGAGGCCTACCAGAAAAAGGAGGCGCCCGGCACGCCGGACATCCGCAAGATCGTCCCGGAGCTGAAGGGCAAGACTCTGGAGGGCGCCACCATCGTGTTCAGCGGCCTCTACCCCGCCAACTACCCCATGGAGAGGACTCGCGAGTACTACCACGCCAAGGCCCTGGGGGCCAGGATCAGCAAGAACCTGGTCCTCAGCAACCAGGACACCAGCTGGACCACCCATCTCATCGCAGCTCGAGCCGGTATGTACATCCAGGGACTCTGTCAGATGCTAATGTTTTTAGCGCTCGCTAACTCGCGCAGGGTCCCATGGTACAATCCAACAGGGGACTTGATAACCAGCGTTCCCGACTTACCGTATTTTCCGGGCTATAAGCCGCACCCACTTCATTTTAAAATATTTTTTTTAAACATATAGATATATATCAGCTGTACTCGACGAGTAGCCACACATATGTGAAATGACATATTTACAGATTTTGAAAATGTTTGTTTACATACCTTGTTGAGATGCATTTTGTAATAACAGTGCATTTTGTAATAAACGCCCAAAATGTAATAACTTTTTCATTTCATTTTGTGGTAAAGCCGCATTTTGTAATAAACTGACGCATTTTGTAATAAACTGCCCCAACGCATTTTGTAATAAATTTTGCCGCATTATGTAATAAGCTACATATTGAGAAGATTATTACAAAATGCACTTGCAACTTTTTTATTTTCGAGGAAATGTAATAACATGGTGCATTATGTAATAACAATGCTAAAGCATAAGTTTGTTAACTGTATTTTATTTTACTTTAAAGTATTTGTAAAAGCCAGGCCTATTATTAGTATCACTGTATTAGCCTACAAGCAGTACTTAGCAATTACTATCAGTACACTATTCAAAGGTTGCATTAACAGAGAATATTCTATAAATTCCATGTTATTACATTTCCTAGAGAATAAAAAAGTTGCAAGTACATTTTGTAATAATCTTCTCAAAATGTAATAACTTATTACATAATGCGGCAAAATTTATTACAAAATGCGGCTTTATTACAAAATGAAATGAAAAAGTTATTACATTTTGGACGTTTATTATGAAATGCACCGTTATTACAAAATGCGGCTCAACATACCTTAATGGATCGTTTCCAAACGCTGCCTGTAACACTGCAGTAAAACAGCTGATCAAACAAAACAGAAAAGTCAATAATAGCTTTATTTATCCTCCTCCTGTGCACCGAAACCACTGACGTCGTCTTCTTCCGTGTCAGAGCCTCCGAGAAATGGATGCTCTTCTCATGCGGACGTTTTTTGTGAATGATTTCTCGCCGCTGGTCATCCAAGCCACCCACTCACTTCGGAGTGCCGCTTTAAATATTTAAAGCATTTGAAATTTAGAATATTTTGCGTGCCGTGCTGCGTTTTGCGTTGAACGCGCCCGAAAACCAGCGTCGACCGTTTTTGCACTTCCCACTAGAGCCCCTCTTGATCGCCGTTAGCGAAGACAAATCCATAGATTAGCCGCTTCATTGTATTTTTCATCCTGCTATTTGTGTCTTAGATTTTCTCCAGCAGGAGAATCACTAAATGCAGTGGGAATTCTTAAAAATCCTCCTGCTCTCATTAGAAACCCTGCCAAGTCTTGGGAGTTTTAATAATTTGAACCGCTCCCAGGAGAAGTTCGCTCTCAGCCATTAGCTTAGTTTCAAACCACGTTTAAGAATACCAGGATCGAGGCTCCACTTATGGCGAGGAACAAGTCCTCGGGATTGGAAAAGCTTGTTCGCAGGCGGCGTCTGAAGGACCTGGGATGAACGTCAGCTCGGTCTGCTCATCCGCCGTAGTCGATTTACAAGCGAGGGTTTGATTTTTTGTCCGCGCGTGGCTAACGTAAGCTGGGGTTAATGAGCCTCCCAGCTGAAAAGCCAATCCGGCGCCTCGGCGTTAAACATCAATAAGTGACATTCAAGCAGAATCTTCACTCCGGACTGGAACAACATCCTTTTTACGGGGGGGATATTTCTATGGAAACTATTGAATTAGCTGAAAATGTGCACGCAGATGATCCTACGGAGACTCCGGTTAGCTCTGACGTGGGTTGAGCTTTATTTTCCATCGATCGTCCGTCGTCTCGAGCGGCTCAACAGAGCGGCTTTGAGCGCGTTCGCGCTCAGAGGTGTCGATTCTAACGGATCCCTCTCCTCCCTCAGGCACGGAGAAGGTCCGTCAGGCCCAGGGCTGCAAGCACCTCCACGTGGTGAACCCCGACTGGCTGTGGAGCTGCCTGGAGCGCTGGGAGAGGGTGGAGGAGCAGCTGTACCCGCTGAAGGAGGACTACTCCAAGATGCCTCGGTGCTGCACGCTCCCCCCCCCCGGCGAGACGTGGATTCCCCTCCTCCTCCTCCTCCGTGTGTGACGTTTTGTTTTTCATCTTATATGTAGAAGCAACAGTCCGGCGGTGTTCCCGGACAGCAAGGGCGCCCCGCCCAAAACCGTGTTCCAGCCGGCGCCCGTCCACCACAGGCCCCCGACGCAGGCCCCAGAGGTCCGCACCTACGACCCGGTGACGGGGAAGCTGATCCGCAGGGGCCCCCCCGCCGCCAGGCTCCCGCCTTTCCTCCAGGCGTCGGCGTCTTCGTCGCGTTCGGATCAGAGGGAGCAGCCGGGTCTCAGGTACGTCCGAGAGGAGTTTGATCTGCTGCGCGGCGCCGCCGTAAAACCCCGACGCAACAGCACGGCACCTGCTTCTCGGAAGATATATTTATACATCTCCTGCGTTATGATTGGTCACCTCCCCCCTTTCCCGCCACCCCATTCGCTGCTTAAGCTAGCTTCATAAAGGAGATCTCAGCAGAGCCACCAAGGACATTAGACAAGCGGAGGAGTAAATTAACGTGGGCTTGTAATTAAAATCTCAACCGACGAAAGGAAGGAAATTGGAAATAAACTCGCCGCCCCTGGTTAATTTGAATACTCAGCGCTCCCGTCGTTCAGCCGAGTTAATCCCGATGCTAATATCGTCCTCGGCGCGCGCGTGTGTGTGTGTGTGTGTGTGTGTGTTGCCGTTTGGTTTTAACTGGAAGCCAAAGGTCACAGAGTCGTAAAATCACACCTCCTCCGTCGTCTTTTCTCTGGAAATTCAGGCGTCGATATCTGCGCTCGGCCCCCAATCCCCCGACGCCGGAGCTGAAATACCCGTATTCGTCCTGCGGGTCCCGTTTCCACCCGTAACCGTAAACCGCCCGATGCTATAGCGCCGCCGCCGCCGCTGCGAATCAACCCCCCAGGACACAGGAAACGCAATAAAACTCATTTTTGCCATGCGTTTGTTGACAGTGTGTGACAGCGGCGGGCGACCTCATCACTTTGATGGCCGTGGGAGCGCGCGCACATCAGATATTCAGACCGATCAGTTATAAATATCCGTCGGACGCTTTCATCACAAGCTTTAAGCTGAACGTCGGCCCGCCGTTTTCCCGGATTTTTGCGCCACGCACGTTGATTTTGGCCTCACAGAAGATCCATTCAGGCAATTTATGGATGGCGCCGGTTGAGGATGCGCCGCTTTGTCGCCGCAGGGGATCCCAGAAGAGCCGGCAGGAGGAGGCCCCGGGGTCCAGCCGGGACGACGAGCAGCCGGGGCCGTCGCGGCGAAAGCGCCAACCGAGCATGTCGGAGACCATGCCGCTGTACACGCTCTGCAAGGAGGACCTGGAGAGCATGGACAAGGAGGTAAGGAGCGTCATCGGCGTCAGGACGCCAAAACCTTCCGCGTCAGCGGGGTTTGACACCTTTATTAAAAAATAAAGACGTTTCCACTTTTAAATGTTATGCGTTTTAACATGGTAATCCGTCGGATGCACCCAACCGACCGCTTCAAATACAGGATTAACCAAATACTTATTTCACACCCTTTTATTGGAGTAAATACAAGAAGCATGTCGCCGGCGGATGCTAAAGTGGCTGGAATAATAATGGAGGCGGTATTTAATACATTCAGGTTCTGAAGGAGACGGTTGCCTTGGCGAGGCGGGATGATTGGTCGGCGTGTCAGCCGGTCGAGGGCGCAGACGTCGGCCTGCAGAGGGAAGCGGCGGCGTGCGGCTCTGCGGCCTCTTCTGAAATCGCAGCAGAAAATAAAAAAAAAAAAAAAACGTGCGCGTCGCCTCCGAGCGCATCCTCCACACGGATCGCATGTAAACGAAGCGGCCGAGTTAAACGGGATAATTCAGACGTCGAAGCGATCGGTTCCGGTCTCGCCGAGGAACCGATTTCCTGTAAGCGGTGTTTTGCAGTGTGTGTGTTATTAACTCGGGGAAGTTAAGTAACTCCGCGGCCGCCGGTGATGATTTCGGGAAAAAAAAAAAAAAAAAAAATTGCTGTGCCGTGACTTTCCGGAATTAGTCTCTCCAGCTGAAGTGGCTGTCGGTGCAGGGTTCTTTACACGCTGTTAAAAATATATGACGGAGGCGTCGGCCAATCCAGCTGCTGCTCAAACCTGTTTTAATGTCGGTATCTTCGGGTGAATCATCATCTCCCTCTCAAGTAACCCTCAGGTTCATCTTTCCGCCGTCCCGTCCTCACCTGTTTCTCTCGGGGAAGCCAAATTTTGAAATGTTTGCAGCTTAGATCATAAACCGAGGCAGGATTATAGTTCACCGGCAGATTAAAACCAGCGTTTTATGTCTTTTTTTTTTTTGCAGGGTAATTTGACGATCTAACTTTTGGCAAAGAAAACCCCCCCCCGAATTTCGCATGATTGCGGTATTAATGTTCGGGTGGAATCTCAGGGTGGAAATATCTGACTAATGAGAACAAATTTGAAAAAGAAAAAGCAGGAAACCCGGTAAGGGGGCGGCGTGGCTCGGGCGGTCGTCTTTAAAAAGAAACAAAACTACCGAACGTCTTTTCCCGAGGAGCTCTCAGCAGACCACAACGAACCCCGACGTTAAGAAGGAAGCAGATTGGGCGGAAAACCATCTTCTCCGTGAAGATAAGTCTCGATGGCTGCTGTTCTTCTGACACCAATAACATGTTTGAATGTGCCGATGGATGTCGGTCTATTGAGTAAATATAGGTTTATTGTCTAGCACGTTGCGCGCGGGTAATTAAAAAAACACCGAGGGTTTCGCGTTACATTTCATAACTGCAGCCTCTCCAAAGAAATTCTGCCGCTTAATGCAATAATTCGCCCAGCGAGATAACGGATATCCGCCGATCAGCGGGGTTTCATCGTCGGGAGCAGCTTCCCGGCTCTGATCGCCGGGTTAATCTGTTCTGATTCCATTTATCTCGTTACCACAATGATCTGCCATTTACGGAGCCCGAGCACCGGAGCGGCGTCGTACACGAAAACATTGTCACGCTAAGACGGACTTAATTAATTCTCCCGTGTAATTAAAGGCCATCTTCTGGCGAATGCAGCAGTATCGCAGCGGAAGGTCCCGCCGGTTAATGAGATGTCAGCTGCGCGATGGGCGTCGTTCCCCAAACGCTCGGCAAATAAAGCATTTCGAACCCTCGAACGAGACGCCGACGGAAACCCAGCACTCGCGGTTTGACATTTTAAATCAGCGCCTCTATTCATCACGCCGAAGCTCGTTTCTGGCGGCTCAGAAATACTCGAACGGAGAGGATCGGACAAATATCAAGAGACTCCTTCTCAAACCGAAACCGACCCGAATTCCCACACCGATCAAACAACGCAGACGCAAATCGACCTGAAAACGACGGATTCTACACCAACCAAAGAAGTCATCCGCCGTCACTCGTGACTGAAGACCTACGATCGTGCACAGAGTCTGTCTGCAGGAAATGGCGTGGCAAATTGGCAAAGGCCAAACGGCGGATGCAAGAGATAAAGAGCTACGGGAGGAAGTCAATCCCAGCTCTGTTCGTGTCGCTGCAGCGCTAAACACCGCGAAACGACCACCAGCCACCTCTCTGCCGTTGTTCGCATCCTGTCGCTGCATTCTCTTTGCTTCGGTCAGAGTCCTACGATGACAAGCATGTGTGATGTGTGCTGAAGTTTACGGGGCCTACAAGTCTTGCGCCCAAGTTGTCTTTTGAAAGAAAGTTTTCTTGTACATAGAGGCCTTGAATACTGATATAACATCTCACTTACAGTCACTTACCAGCTCACAAAGTTTACCCCGATAGTCACAGTCACCATTGCTGCCATGAAAAACGCCAGCTCATGCAGAAGGGATATGCTACCTATTAGCTTATAGCCATACTATGTTAGCATAAAGGACCTCTTCTCATCTTCCATCTTGTATTTAAGGAATTTGAACATATTTTGACAATACATACGCGTACAGACAATCGCATCTTAGTCACGTCTGCGAACTTGACTTGAGTGACTTAAGTTTTGTGATGCATGTCGGAGAGCAACGAGAACGTGACTCAGACTCATTCTGGAGCCAGTGAAGTAAATAAACTGTCAACCAGAAATATTAGTCCGAAACATACCGGCACTTTGTCAACATTACCCATTAGATTGTCCCATATTACTGAGAGTTCCAGTAATGTAGATTAATGCTCTGTTAGTCTAAAGAAACAAACACCAGGTATGTGCTTTGTGGCGAATGGGGAACGTCCTCCAGATCCTAATTAAAACAAATAGAATAATCAACAGTCATGCACCATCCATCCATGAATCCACTTTTTCTCGATCCATTTTTCGCCGCTGTTCCCTTGTCGCAAAACAAAGTCCCCGTCCGACACCCTTTGTACCCTCAAAAAGTGGCCTATTTGACCGGAAGGAAGGCTCGTTCGTAGATACACACTATTCCAAATGTCACTTGAGCCAAAGGGCAGCCCGTGACCTTCTCAAAACACCGAATCTTCGGGGCAAAGGGAACCCATCGGCCTTAATTGGTTGGAGCCAGGTACACGTCCGACTCAGGTAGGCCGCCTCGCATTTAAATGTCACCGCCGTTGACGTGGACGTGTGACACCTGATGTTGGGTAATGTGCAGAGTTGCCCGGCGAGAATCCTTGTGAGGCACGACTGACCTTTCCTTGAAATTCCCGCTACTTTGCCGCTTGTGCGGATGAACGCGAGTGGCTCGCGTCCGGCACTAAATACATCAAGATTTACTTTAGATTTTATTAGTCTATAAGTCACCCTTTTGAAGTCATACTTATTCTTAGTGGCCTTTTGGGGGTTTGATTCTGATATAGCTAGTTTTGGGTTTGATACACACTTGAATCCTGGTGATGTTTGACCTTAAAAAAAAAACAAGATTCAGTTTTTTTTTTCGTAAGAGGGCCATTTCTTGGTGTTTGGGAAGCATTTTGCCACATGACGATGTCAGTACAAACCCATTTCCCGTGCGTTACGGTACATTCGAGCCCAATCGGGGGGCGAGGTGGAGAGGTCATGTGGTTATTAAAGGATTACTGTTTCCCCTCTCTGCTTCCCGGAGATTGTCTTTTTTTTTTTTTTTTTTTAGAAAAAGATGACCTCCTAATAGCTCCTGATCAGCGTCTTTGCGCCTGACATTGAGGACTTTGTGTGTATGTGTGGGATTGGTGCTGATTGAGGCGATACCTACACTGAAAAGAAGTGTCAATGCTATTTTGTCGCTGATCCACACACTAAAACTAGGTGTACAATATTAGTTTTGGGCTTTCTTGCAATCGTAAAGGTCAGTGGTTCGATTCCCCGGCTCCTCCCGTCTGCACGCCGAGTGTCCTCGGGAAAGAGATCGAACCCCGAGTTGCTCCTGGAGGCCTGGTTAGCCTTCTTGCATGGCATCTCTGCTGCCATCAGTGTGAATGCAATCTAGTGTGCAGAAAGTGCTATACAAGTGTAGGCTATTTACCAAGGGACTGGACATACTGTTGTAGGCAGGGCTATTATTCATTCGATGCTACGAGATGCAAAAAAGAAATAAGATATCTGGTGATAGTGTTCCATGCCGTAGGCCCACTCGCTACTGCTACGGCTCTCTCCGTAGCTCCCGGCTCCTAAAATGGCTCCTAAAATAGCCTTTTTGACTCAAAAATGTGATACAGCCTCAAAAAAGTTGCTTCTTTTCTAAATGCACATGAGGAACTGCGTTGCGTCCTAGTGACCAAAACCCTTCTTGATGCCGGTGTTCGTTTGGTTTCTTGATACATCCATCAGAAAACGCACAACTCATGCACACGACCAGCGGTCCAGCAGACCGCAAGGCTCAGCAGGCTCTGAGTGAAGTCGCCATCCATCTTTGGGAAACCTCTACCTTCCTCCCACTGCCTCCGCACCTTTGTCGGAGCTTGTCTTTTCTTGGAAAACAATGGTATATAGTAGCGAAGGAAGTTATGATTAATGGCAATACTGTGTCCAGAACCTGTTCAGGGTCTATGTGACCTTCTTCTCCCTGAGCACAGGTAGCAGCAGCTACGAATCAAAGTTTGACCCGTGCATCAGAATCCAAGGACTCCTTCCAGGCTACGCCGTTCTTTACATCCAGCACTTCGGTTGCCGAAGGCAGATCCTCCCCTGCTTCCTATATGCCTCGTGGCATCGTTTGCTCCCTGTGGCTACCTTTGCGGTGTCCTTCCCAGCTTCCCAAGTGTCCGGATGAAAGACGTGGGTCGCAGAAGTAGCGATTTCATCATTAAGTACCACGTTAGCATGTTGTCAAGCAGAGCAGCCCCCATCGCTCTCCTTCTGCCATTTGTCAAACGGGCTCCTTCCTCTTATCTGGACTCGTTGGTCGTACATCAGGGATACGACAGGTCATCGGCTCCGCGTTCTGATGAAGGGATAATAGAGCGATCCGAAGCCTCTGCCCGTGTTCCGTGCGACGTTAATCCATTTCTCCCCATCGCGTCGAGGGAAACTCAATTCATTGGCTCTTTGAAGTGTTTTAATTAGAACGGAGTCGTCGGGCTGATGCGAAGGTGCTTTTTTTTTTCCCCGCTTCGACTGCTAAGCTAGCTATGAATCTTGCTTTTCTCACATCATCCTAAAAACACTTCTCTCCACCACCCTTTATGGTTGCTGTTATAACGTTGTCTTTCATGTTGTTGGATTACGTTGTCACCGTCTGCCGAGCTCAAATTCAATTTCCCTCCTCCGAGCTCTCTGGGCCGCAGCCATTCATTCTGATCTCCCAGAATGAGGGTTGGAAACCAGGGTCGACGGAGAACTGAGGAGCAGGAATGCATGACGCCGTATCAGTCGTTCCTGAAGTTAGAAGCTGACAGCTAGAAGGAGATAAGACATGGATTCTCCTTTAAGAGATGAACAAAAGCACACACATTCTTGTTTGCCAGACCTCTAAAGTACCGTATCAGCATGTCATCGGTCCATTTCGGCTGTCATTCCTTGCACCTTCCTCTCCTGATTAGCGATTTTTGGACAGAACTACCCGGCGCATATTTGGTACCAGGAGCTGCCTTCTTCCAGGGGAACTTTTTAGCATTTGCGTCATGCACCTTTAATTTCCACACTCAAAAGCAAACCACCGCCAAGAAGAGGATAACAACACAAGGAGCGCGACGCTGACAAAGCATACATGTTCTGCACCCTTTCTGGCTTCTTCTGTCCATTTGGTTGCAAGAAAAACGCTGACCAGTGACCACAATAGAACTCTATGGAACTGTAAGAAGACCATGCCTCGGAGTGGGAGTAGAAATTATCGGAGCCTGGTTCCTGAAAGGGTTCTAGGAACTGCAAAAGTTCCTCAAGTGCGAATTTTTTTTGCCATTTACACAGGAAATGTATCTTGTACCGTTTCACAGATCACCTCATCCACAAGGTTTGATATGAGCCGGATCATAATGGGCTCATTATGGACGAGTAAACGTTCCACCTCACCTAATCCAATTTAATTGAACAATCCAGTTTGGGTCATGCTCGGCGAGTGAATTAACAGCGCAGGATTCTACGTGGGATGAAGATGTCGACCGGGGCGGCGTTTTGCGTGGCGTGTCCCGACCTCAGGGGGGAACGAAGGCACGAGTCATTAAGCCTGGGATCACAGGAGTGTCAGCGCAGCCATCACTCACAGGCCTCCCCTCGCCGCCGGTTATTGATCGCGCACGTCCCCGACGGGGCACAAACCGTGGACGACACCAAAGAGGACGGGCTCCTCCGTGACGGCCTATTATTGGATGCACTCAGCATATCATTTAGCCTGGATTTAGGAGCGCCGCAGGTGCGGGTAAAAATGCTTTGCGAGCACAACGCAGGCTGATAAGATTTACTCCTCACCAAGGGAGTATTTCATTTGAAAACAGAAGGCCGGCAGAAATTATTTGGATTTGAAATCCACAAATTAGCTTACTTTTTTCCTTGTCTCGCCAGCACTGGGAGGGGACGGGTCTTGGCGACTCGACCAAGAATCGCCAGGCGGCGGCACGAACGGCTCAAGTGGACTTTTTAAAAATTCCCGGTCGATGCTGGTCACACTCTCCACCCCCGACAGTTTTATGTCAGTGATTTTTGCTCGCCGTCGGCCCAAGATGCTACATCCTCACCCATCCTCAGCCTGGACGTGACGTCCCTGACTAATTCCTGGGTTTGATCTCACCCCGGCTGCAGCACCGTAGAGATAAACGTCCTCTTCTACTTCCCATCATGTTTTATTCAGATTGGATGTTTTTAAATGTTTAAAAAACAAACTTTCATCTCCTGACGTACTCGGTGTAGTTCTTTCGATGAGCAAGAGGCAAAAAAAGCTCGGCGAATTGATGGTCGCCCCGATATTGCCTTCAAAAATCCCCCAAAATGATTGTGAACTTTAAAGGTCTGTAGGGAAAGTGCCTCCAAATGACCAAAAAGTAGTCCCTTCTTGTTTGTCACGTGGATCCAGGACGCCCCCTTGACTCGGCGCCGTGTTCTCCAAGACGACCCTGAACTCACCGCCGGCTCTGGCCAATGAGGTCACGGACGAGTCGTCCGCAGCGACCTTTCGGGGCGTCCGCTTCTCCGTTCCCGGAGTCGAGCCGCCCTCCGTTAATGCAAATCCCGCGACCCGTCGTCTCGTCTCGCTCCGTCCGGCAAACAAACGTCCGACCTCTTCCCACCTTCCCGGCGCCTTTCACACACCGATTCAATCACCCCGGCAGCGACTAAAGCCCATGTAATCCCCATGCGGTGGGAAAAATTTGCTGTATTAATGTCTTCCGTCTGGTGAAGACAGGAGCTGCAGGCACAATAACCCAAAGCGAAAGAAAATTTTAAAAAATAATTGGCCCAGACTGAGCGCTGATTGACAAGCCTCCTTGGAAATATCTCCAGCATCCAGTGTGCCGTTTTTTTATTTGTAATTTTTTCCTTAATCCTCTCTTTAATCCTCACTCTGACAGCGAACTGGCAACTTCATTGACAAGTAAATCATCGGTAGCTGTGAATGCTTTGTGCATTCGTGATTGACAGCTGACGCGTCCGGGTTAAGCTCCGCCTCTCAGACGAAAAACAGGGCCATCGGTCATTTCTGCTGTCGTCGTGAATGACTCGCAAACCTTACGAACAGGTTGATTGAGGGTTTGTTTTTTTTTTTTTTCCCCGAGGTTATTTCCCGTCGGTTGGCCCGCTGCGGTAAATGAGCGCGTAGTTGCATTAATCAAAAGACGCTGGCGCCGACCAATCCGACGTCGACCGACATTCCGGCGCTGGGGAAGTCCATTAAGGCTCCGTGTAATTGCAACCTGTTTTCTGTCTTCGGCCGCGACGACCCCGCTCCAACTGCTTTCCCTAATTGCAAGACTTCATTTTAAATAAGCATGAATCTTTCAGCATGGGCAACACCTCAGGCTTGATAGGGATCGGAAGCGACGGCATTAGACGGGCGACCGATTAAAGGGAAAATCTGAATGGGACCATTTTGTTGTTGATGTGAAAATTTTGAAAAAAAAAAAAGTTTGATTTTTTTTTACCCTCAGTTTGGCCCAAATGCATCCTCCCAAACTAGTCCTGCTTTTCCGGCATCATTCACTCCTTTTCTTTTTTCTTTTTAATTTAGAAATACTAAACTTCTATAGTTGCCACCTCAGGCAACAACAGCATGCCCGCTTCTCTAGTATTGTTTCTTTCCCGTCTTCCCAAGCAATTAGTCGGATTTGAAGCGCCTCAAAATCGGCGAGGAGGCCGACGTCCTGCCTCCGAAGTGGCTCCGGGGATGCGCCCCCGCTGTGCTTTGAAAAGTTTCCCGAATTGTTGAAGTTTTATATCTGCTTTCTCGAGGCGGTAAGGAGGCCTTTCAGGACGCAGACATTGTTAATTGACCGGAACTGCACTGCATCTAGAAGGGTCCACTGCAAGAGGGTCCGTGGTTGGATTCTGATTGGTGGCCTTTCCTTGTGGACTCTCCAAGTTCTCACCGTGTCCATGTGGGTCTGCGCCGGGTACTTCCCACTGTCCAAAAACATGCAGGAGGTTCACTGGAGACCCTAAATTGCTAAGGGGATCAATACTTGTATGTCTGTGCAATTGACTTGGTAAGCGGTCCACTGTGAACCCGCCTCTCGTCCAATGACGGCAGGGATAGTTTGACATCCCTGGAACCTTGAGTGCGGGATAAGCGGTTTTGAGAACAGACTGTCCTCTCGTGTACCAGAACATAAAAAGATACAGAAATTAGCACCTTGCTAGTGAGTATACCTCCTCTTAGTGTTGAGCAAGACAAGTGCCCGTTGGGGGGGATTTCAGCAGTTGTCCATGACCAACGGAGCAGCTGCATCTCAAGGCTTGAGATGCCGTCTCGTGCTTCTATCTGGCAATTATCGAAGAGCGATGGGGAGCGTTTGGAGGAACATCTTTGCTTTTCAGCAAGACACCTTGTATTGTATCCCAGTTAGTTTACCTTTGCTGCAATTATTAGAAATAGAAGTATTCCCAGTTGGTAAGGGGTGTAAATGGAAGCTCACAGGGGAGAATATCTACTGACTGTTGCTTGTTTTTTGTCTTGACTTTAAATTGATTGTTTTTGCACCGTATTCCGTAAGCCATGTTTATTTAGCGAGAGGAGGAAGAGACCAAGCTGAGTTTTGGTAATGACCTATAATAGATCCTGCGCTGCCGTTGGTGGAGAACAAACCAGTCCCTTTTTTTTTTTTTTTGCTGCATCATTTGTGTCGCAACTGCAAATTAAACTTAACACTTTCCAACGATGACCCAGCAGGAGGGGTTGTTTTTTTCTTCCGCTGCTTCCCGATTGGCTGCCGCTCCACTCTGCACACCTTCAGAAGCGCTGCCCGATGGCCGTCGGCCCGACAAAGACCGAGCCGTCAATGGGCCTGGTTGAACGCCAGTAATGATCGGGGCTCTGGCAACAACAACGGCCAGGATTCATCTCCCATTTTCATCGAATTTGGACGTCCTTCAGTTGGCCGGGGTGTATCGGGCGGGCACTTTCCTCGGGTGCCATAAATTACCACCTTCTGGAAAAACACAATTTTGTAGCCCTTGCAGACTTGGCAGGGTTCCGTTCCCTCCCGTTTTGGCACCAGCTTTGAATTAGATTTACATGAAGATCTGGATTTGTTTGTTACTCCTGTGTTCCATTCAGATGGGGGTTTGTCCCCTGGTAGGGCCACTTTCCAATTTCGACAGTCATACAAAACCGGGTCAACCTGAGGAAAAATATATTTTATTCGTATCGTGTGCGCTCTGACTTGTCGGTCTGACAGAGGGATGTTGAGCCGCGTGTTGTAATAACGGTGCATTTTGTAATAAACGTCCAAAATGTAATAACTTTTTCATTTCATTTTGTAATCAAGCCGCATTTTGTAATAAACTGCCGCATTTTGTAATAAATTTTGCCGCATTATGTAATAAGTTATTACATTTTGAGAGGATTATTACAAAATGTACTTGCAACTTTTTTATTCTCTAGGAAATGTAATAACATGGAATTTATAGAATATTCTCTGTTAATGCAACCTTTGAATAGTGTACTGATAGTAATTGCTAAGTACTGCTAGTAGGCTAATACAGTGATGCTACTAATAGGCCTAGCTTTTACAAATACTTTAAAGTAAAATAAAATACAATTAACAAACTTATACTTTAGAATTGTTATTACATAATGCACCATGCTACTACATTTCCTAGAAAATAAAAAAGTTGCAAGTGCATTTTGTAATAATCTTCTCAATATGTAATAACTTATTACATAATGCGGCAAAATTTATTACAAAATGCATTGGGGCAGTTTATTACAAAATGCGATGCGGCTCTATTACAAAATGCGGCTTTATCACAAAATGAAATGAAAAAGTTATCACATTTCGGACGTTTATTACAAAATGCACTGTTATTACAAAATGCGGCTCAACAGGGACGACCGAACCTCCTGCGAGCTGCGACTATCTCTTTTCTTTCCGCCCTCATAGGTGGACGACATCCTCGGCGAGGAGAGCGACAACGAGAGCGAGGGCCGGGGGAAGGAGAAGCCGAGCAACGAAGAGGCGGAAGGCGACGGGGAGCAGGGAGGGCGGCGGCGAGGAGGAGCCGGACAGATATCGGGAGGCAGGTCGGGGCCCCAGGCGCTCAGCGCGGAAGACAACGTTCAAACGGTATCCACCGAGGACCGGCAGCTGGGAAAAACACCAAGGTGGGACACTTGGGTCTCTGATGAAAACCATAAGTAGCTCATGTGTGAATAGATGAAGTGGCTAAAAGCATACTAGCAACCCGATGGCCCCTTGAAATGACACCTTTTGACCTCTGACCCCTGGCTTTTTGTGACTTGAGAGGAGCATCGGTGCGACCGGTAACGGCTGCGCGACAAATCGACCGTTTTGCGACGCGGCTCTCCGTCTGCACCGGCAGTAAAAAAAAAAAAAAAAAAATTGATTGACGGCGCTCGTAAAACTTGAATAAGCCGGAGTGACGCCTCATCTCTAGCTATAAACCAGGCGTCGCCGTGGCAACCCTTACCTGCATCTGAAGCCCGGTCCATTGTTGTCGTCGTGTAAGCAACAAAAAGCGCACATCACCGCCGGTCTCATTGTGTGAACTTGTATGCTCTTGCCGCTCGGTTCAAACATCGTCACTTGACATCTTGATAGACATTTATATATATGCGTCAGCAGTCATTCTCAAACCATGAAAAGCTTAAATTCTACACATTCGGGTTATGACAAGTGCAACAAACAGAACCCCTCCCATCCTCCCCCTGCCGTCTGATCTCCGAAGGCGCTGTTTTCTCTGCCGAGAAAAACATCCGCGGAGTACAAATTAACAACCCGCATATTAAAAAGTAAAAGAAAATAGTGATGATAATAATAATAGCCCTGACACCTGCCTGGCTCCTCGTCTGTATTATTTTTGAATTTCCTGTCTGGCAGAGAGTATAATTTGCTTGTGCTGTTGCCCAGCCTGCCATTACTGCCAATTTGTGAGTCACAAACGAGATCCGCCTCCCGACTGGGACGCGGCTCCTCGGGACGGCGGCTCCTCAAGGAGGCGCCTTAATAGTTGCACTTCTGTCGGCCTCTTTCCCAGGCTTCCACTCTGTATTATATTTGCCACAAACAGGCATACATCTGTTGCTAAGCTACGGCGGCGGAGATGCGAGCGTCTCCCGCTTTGTTTCTTACCCCTCGCTCTCCTCTCTCCACGAGTAAGAGTGAAATCATTATCTCATTTTATTTGGTCACCAAAATATGTTTTCCTCGAAAAAACAGCTCACCGTGTCGATCGTCTTGCACGGTTCAGCCAACAAACACCTCATCCTGTCATTAGCTTGAAAAAAAAAAAAAACAACTTTTTTCCTTTCCACTGGTGTAAGGGGTGTTTGTTTTTTTATAACAGTGCAGTAACAAAGAAAGGAAGTGTCTTTTAAAGATCACAAAACAAAAACAATATCCCCCAGTAGGAGCAGCTTCTTCCTCTTGGCCTTGAGGAGATGATGGTGGTTTCAACACCCCCCTCCACACACACACACACACACACAATACGTCCTCATACGAGGACATTTGAGTTCTTTGTATCTCATGCATCTCTTATTGTTGTCCTTGTAGGGAGATTTTTTTCTAATGCTAGCAAACGCAAGCTACGCCAAGCAGTGCAAAAAAAAAAATGACCTCGACGCCGACACGAATGACACACGGCAACATCTTCAATATTTTTTCTGTGTCGTCTTTGGTCGGATGTCATTAGCGTCGATGCGTAGCTGCTAATTTGGACGTACTTGCTGAGACTTGGCATAGATACCACCTCAGATGTGACGCCACCTCGGCCTGAAAGAGTCTGTCATAACCAGCCATACGTGTCACGAGTCGGAAGAGGATTGCTGAGTGGCGTCCTTCATGCCAATTTCTTTCTCCTAAAAGCCTCTCTCTCCTGAATAGATATGAAAAGTGGCGACGGGCCCAAGCCGCTCAGCTGGTCGCCAGAGGTCCACTGTTTGGCGGCATTGCATTGAGCCATAACTCCAAAGATTCCTTGAATTAAACCTCTCGTCAAACCTTTCCCTTCACTTTTGATTCCATCCTCCTGGACTTGCAGGAGGAAACTATCCTCGCAGTCCACCTGCTGAGATTTGGGGAACTGTGGTTCAGCTCGACTCATTCAGACTGGAGCCGCTAAGCTAAGCTAGCGACGCCGACCATTGGCGGTCTGGTGTCCGTTCTAGTCTGCGATTCAAGCTCTCCGGCTCGTCTTCGCGTCTTGAGACTCAGCTTTTCCCGTTCCCTGAGGCGTTTTGAACAAAAGTCTCAAGGGCGCTTTGAGGAAAAAAAAAAAAATGACATCATTGTCTTTGCTTTCGAGGAAGTCGCTTTCAAAAAAACCTCTCTTACTGTATTTTCACCATGAAGCCGGAGATGTGCCAACAGCGGCGCTCATATTGGCGAGCCAGAATGATTTTGAGATAGAAGTGGAGTTTGTCTGCTTCTGTCAGCCGTCATGGAGGGAAAAGGGGGAAGTGGAAGCCCCGAGTGGTCAGTTTGTCAATGTAACGATTTTAAAGTTCTCTTGTGTCGCAAGAGGAGAAGACAAAAAGCGGAGCAGCTCGGCTAACAGCCGGGTGACGCCGAAAATCCATCCCGTTCCTTGATCGTGCCCTTTTGCATCACCGCCACCCGCTTGTTTTTCCCGTGACGTCCGAACACGTTCTTTGACGGATGATGTATTTGTTTCGCCCGACGTCGCGACAAGCATACCCGATGCGCCGCTCCGCCGCTCCCGGGGAAAAAAACTCATCAGCTCGAGGCGAAGCCGACGTCGTCGCCGCCTGATCGGGGGCGACGGAGGAAACAAAGAGTGTCGCCTGTTCTCCGAAAAGCGTGAATTATAGATCGCGATCCGTCATCTTGACCCTGGGTCGAATATCTTCTCCATCAGGGGTCGCCGCCGCCGCCCCCTCCGCCGGATCGTGATGTGGCGGGCGTCTGCGTGAAAGTGGCCGTCGCGGTGCAGTCGAGCGTCTCCCCGTGTTCTCCGGAGCGCTGACGCTTTAAGAAAAGATAAAGGCCTTCATGAAGAAAACATGACTCCATAATACGAGCCGACGTCGCCGGTGCGACTTTCCAAAGCGTTTCTGCGGCACGTCAGAATGCGGCGCACCCGGGGGTTTTAAATGTGGCCGCGTTGCAGATTACACAACGCTGTCACGCAGCACTAGTATTCGCCAGACAAGTTCAGAAGAGTCAAAGGCGCCGCTGTGGGTTTTATATCAGAGTATGCGACTCCGTAATAGCAGACGAATATTCCCCAAAATACTGGAAGTGCGCGCTCTCGCTGTGTAAATGTTTTTCATCGGTACGCCCGGGGAGGCTTTGTATTATGCAGAGTCTACCCTTCCCCACCGCAGACCGGCTTCCTCCGGTGCCTTTTCAAAGTTTGAGCAGGATTATGTAATCCTTCAAACGTAGTCGCTCGGCGGTGAAGGTTAGTCCCGCGAATCAATCCGGTTGGTTCCCGAGCTTCTCGCCCGTCATTCGACCTGATGGGAAAAGTCCCGGAGTTAGAAAAGAAAAACACACGTACATCCGCTGCCCAGTTAGAGATGGGTGTTGGATCAAAAAAAAAAAAAAAAAATCGACTTAGTAGGGAAAAATCCACACACCAAAAATATGCTCCAAAAAGAAAAGATGATTTATTTTACGTATAACACGAAACACTTATTCTCGTACGCATGAAGTTTCGAGCTTAATTTGCTCCGTGGATATTTTTGTATGCTGACGCCCTTCGATCACGAAGGTTGTTGCAGTCCCAGCATGCATATATCTGTACATATGTGAAAATGTAAAAAAAAAAGTAGTGGAGAATGTTCTAATGTTATCATGTTAGTGCTAAAATAACATCATATATCCGACAAGAGGCGCAAAAAAAGAGGGAATCAATCACATGATTACATGATCTTTAAAAGTAGCGCCACAATAACAAATTTATTAACATATATTTCTGGTAAGCATCTGAGGAAGAGCCTTTTTTTTTTTTTTTTTAAAAATAGGTCAAATAGGTAAAATAAGTCATCTTTTCTTTTTGGAGCATATTTTTGGTGTGCAGATATTTTCCAAACTCTTAAAAAAATAATAATCCTTTCCCATGGCGGCGGACCAAAGCGATCTTCGGTCAGACAAACCCAGCATGGGCGGTGTTTTGTCGGGATTGAACCAGCTGCGCCGCCGCCGCCGCCGCCGCCGCGGCAAGCGAGCCCTCGAAACTACCCAACGTCTGCAGAATGAAAGCAGACCGAAGGAAAAGTGCACCAAAGTGGCCACTTATCCACCGATTTGGACCGAACCGAGCGGATCGTAGAAGAATAGCTGATCTCAAATAACCGACTGAATGACTTGCTGTTGAAAATCCCGAACCCTTAATCCAACTTCGACGGCCCCGCCCTTGTAGCCGAACGTAAAACGGTTTTCCAGGAGTTCGTCGATGCCGTTTTTACGGCGATGGGCCGGGAGGTTATTTAAAGTCGAATAAAAATCTTGTTTACCCCAAAGAGGCCACGTAAAAACAAATTGTAACCGAAGTTGCTACGTAGCTTCCGCTAATCCTTCGTTTTCCCGAAGAGTCCAACAGCGGTTACGTTACATCTCGTAAATTGTGTTTTTGGAGCGTGAACACACCCTTCTAGATGGAGGGGAAACTTGCTCCTGCTCCCACGGAGAATCTAGGGATTATAATTTGCCCTCCCGTAAATTGACCGCGCCCGTTGTGCCATTTCAGTATAAACGCAATACAACAGCAAAGTGCTGCAGAAGTAACTCGCACCCCACTTTCTCATGCCGTCCCTTCCAAACGTCCGCCCCCCTCTCGCTTCATCCACTTCTTCTTTCCGGGCGAAAATAGTTTGTATTTTCAGATGGATTTTCAACCTAAGGGAATGATAGGACATCTGATGGGGTTCAACTGCGGGTACATTTTAAAGATCAGACAGTTCAGATCGCCACTTCAGGTCCTGCCGCTTTTTATCTCTTAAATCGGAAAGTGTAACCCATGTACTTTTTTTTTTTTTATTCATTTCAACTTGCGCCTTTTTGCAATCTCTCACAGCCCACTGGCTCTGCTCTGAGATGCAGTCGTGTCAGAGGTTGGGATGCAAGAGGTGGCGTTTTGGCCGATAAGCGCTTCCATATCAAGCATTCACAGTTTTGTATTTATAAAAAAAAAAAAAAAAAAGACTCCAGCCTCAAAACGACAGCGTGCCGTTTCCTGGATGGTCCTTTTTTTTTTTAAATAGCTGAACATGCAGACAGCATAAGTAACAGTATCAAATGTAATGTAAAATCAATGTAACAACTCCTTAATGTTAAATAACTCTAAATTTAGCACTCATTCAAATCCAAAATATTACATATACAGACGTCCCTCTGCATCAGCTTTTCTCTTCCTGAGCAGTTAGGGATCATTTGTTTTTCTCAATTCAAGGAGTCACTTTGCAGTTTACATGATCGGCATGAATTGCGGGAAATTTAGTTTCTTTTTTTTTTTTTTTTTTGACACATGATCTAAAACAGGGGTGGGCAAACTACGGCCCGCGGGCCACATCCGGCCCGTTGGTCTTTTTAATCCGGCCCACCAAAGAACGGTACAAAATTCAT
>NC_141307.1:4195131-4272631 GCF_037954325.1 Fistularia commersonii
GGCGCGCTCGGTTGCAGTTACTTGTGACTGTCGTGATGGTACGTCATGTGATTTCTTTCTTCATATTTTAATCCCTTCATACTGATTATGTCGGGCAAAAAAACAAAGCGGTCGGAAGAATACGTACAATACGGATTCACGTGTATGACGGAACGCGATTGGAATCGATGTCCTAACTGGATGATTTGCAAAGACAAGATGAGCAATTCTAGTCCGGCACCGGCAAAACTAAGGGAAGGCTTCCTTCAGCTACGTGGAGATGGGAACTACAAGAACATAGCGCTTGCTGGATTCAAGGTGACGGGAGCCAGATTCCATGAAAAGGCTACTCCGCCTGTTCTTTGTACCCATCAACGAAATGATCCTCGATCCAATAAAGAAGGGTTCGGTGAATGCGCATGTAAAACGGGTGGGGTTCAGTACCTCCGACAAGGTTAAGAACCACTGGAGGAAGCGTCTTCAAGCGAAGATATACGAGTCCGGTTGCCAAGACGAGACGATTTCGACGAGAAATAAACAGGTGCTTTGTGTGGAAGCGGGGAATTCGTGGTTCAAACTAGTCCCTTCCGCCGGGACCCCACCTCCCTGACGCTCTCCGGAGTGGATTAACCCTCTAAAAGAGGACGCTAAACCGTCTTTTCCGCCCTACAGGGACCCGCTGTGCCGCTGAACGCGTGACGAGCTCGCCGTCGCCTCGCCTTCGGACTGAAGCGTCCCTCCCGTCGCACCGCGCAGGACCGGGGTCCCCCGGCTGACGGGCAGGGATGTACCAGGAAGTGGCTTTCCTGGCGGGCAGCACGGAGCACCAGTTCACCACCTTCCACTTTAAACGCGTGGAGAACCCGCAGGAGGTCTCGTCAAAGAAGGGCTTGTTCTACAAGCGAGCCCAGCTCCTCCCGCAGCATCCGCCCCGCCAGCAGGACGGGGACGACGGCGCGGCCATTATCAACGTGGGGGGCATCAAATACCGCATCCCCTGGTCGACGCTGGAACGCTTCCCCATGACCAGGCTGGGGAAGCTGCACGGCTGCAGCAACGAGGCCGAGATCATGGACGTGTGCGACGACTACGACGGCAGCCGCAACGAGTATTTCTTCGACCGCAGCCCGTTGGCTTTCCGCACCATCGTCACCTTCCTGGCGGCCGGGAAGCTGCGGCTGCTGAGGGAGATGTGCGCCCTGTCCTTCCAGGAAGAGCTGCTCTACTGGGGGGTGGAGGAGAACAACTTGGACTGGTGCTGCTTGAGGAAGCTGCGCTTGCGGCAGGAGGAGTACAAGGAGCAGCAGAGGCTGGAGGAGGAGGAGGCCGAGCTGGCCTCGCCGCAGTCCTACGAGGAGAGCCAGCAGCCGGGGGGGTCGGAGGACGGCCAGGCGGGGGGTTGCATGCGGAGACTGAGGGACATGGTGGAGAACCCCCACTCCGGCTTGCCCGGGAAGATCTTCGCCTGCCTGTCGGTGTTGTTCGTCGCCATCACCGCCGTGACGCTGTGCGTCAGCACCATGCCGGACCTCAGGGAGGAGGAGGAGAGGGTGAGTCGTTTCCCGAGTTCCAAAAAAAGTCCAATCTCGTCTCTGCGCGCGAAGCCAGGAGGTTGTTGACGCTCACGGATTGTAGAGTTCCAAAAAAAATCCACAAAAGCAAAAAGGGCTCCGTAAAGAAAGACGGCTTATTTTGCATAAAAAAAACGCATCCTCGCGTGGGCGATGTTTCTTCCATGTGTCTACACACGCATGTAAAATAAGTCAAATAATGAGTATATAATAAGTGAAAATAAGTCAAAATCAGTCAAATAAATTGTGTTTATGTTCTTCTGTCTTTCACTTGTAAAGCGTCTTTGAGTACCATGAGAAGCGCTATATAAATCCTATGTATTATTATTATTATTATTAAGTCATGTTTCTTTTTGTAGCACTTTTGGTGCGCAGACTTTTTTTTAAAACTCTACTTAGTTGACTTTTTTGAATCCAGCATCCTAACTGGGAAGCGGATGTGTGTGTGTGTGTGCTTTTTTTTTTTTTTTAATTCTTTGACAAGGAAACACAAACTGTCATCACTGCAGCGAATAAGTTGCCATTTGCTTTTTTCTGCTTTTCTACATTCCCATGTTGGTCGCCAGGGGAGGAATATATTAGCTTCCATTTGCGCGAAAGGGTTCCGGCGTCATGATGTGGAATAAGCAGATTATTTTCCGTCGAAAAGTCAACCTTTTTGGCTTTTAACTGCGTTATTTTAGATCCAAATCATTTTAGCTCCGGGGCCACATGGGGGAGAATTTTTTCGGGTGAAATCATGGCATAATATAAAAAAAAATTCTCATTTTTATTTCTTGCAAAATAATCCACTGCAAGTTTGCAGCTCTAGATATTAAAAGTTCCCCGCTTTTCACCCGATGTCGGTCGGGAATTGGCTCCAAAACCTCGTCACCCTGTTTTGCAAGATAACGGAGGAAAAAAATCTGTTATTGAATCGTTTGCATCGGATTTGCACGGGATGTAAAAATGCGCATTTGACTCTTGTCAAATGTCAAATGTGAAACGTGCGATTCTGGAATCGAGTACGTTTTTGAATTAGCGGTCAAACGCCGGCAGATATGAGAAGATGCTCAGAAAGACGGGATTAATTCAAAAAGTACGCGAGGAGAAAAAAAACCTGGTGATAAATTTTATACTCGTACGGTTTATCTTTGTTGAGCCGCATTTTGTAATAACGGTGCATTTTGTCATAAACGTCCACAATGTAATAACTTTTTCATGTCATTTTGTAATAAAACCGCATTTTGTAATAAATTTTGCAGCATTATGTAATAAGTTATTACATATTGAGAAGATTATTACAAAATGCAGCTTTTTTTATTCTCTAGGAAATGTAATAACATGGTGCATCATGTAATAACAATTCTAAAGCATAGTTTATTTGTTTGTTAATTGTATTTTATTTTACTTTAAAGTATTTGTTAAAGCTAGGCCTATTATGAGTATCACTGTATTAGCCTAGTAGCAGTACTTAGCAATTACTATCAGTGCACTATTCAAAGGTTGCATTAATAAAGAATATTCAATAAATTCCATGTTATTACATTTCCTGGAGAATGTTGCGAGTTGCGAGTGCATTTTGTAATAATCTTCTCAAAATGTAATAACTTATTACATAATGCCGCAAAATGTATTACAAAATGCGAGTAATTACATTTTGGACGTTTATTACAAAATGCACCGTTATTACAAAATGCGGCTCAACATCCTCCTTCTCTATAAAATGTTAATGTTCAATTTTTTGAGTAAAGTAGACCCCACTAGGAGTTGCGTAAATACTCCCGCCGGACGGACGGGGAAACGTGAAAACGACAGCGATGCTGATCCTGGCACCGAGCGCCGCGCCTGTCGGTCTTGGGATTCCAATTTTTCCCTTTTTTTTTTTTCGAGAACAGCCCGCGGGCTGCTTTACTGCCGTCGCGCTGGAATTCAGATTATGTTGATGCGGCTGCCCACATCCTCGGATTTACCCGGGAGTGAATCGTGACGACGACCGGGCTTCGGCGTCTTCGCCATCGCCGAGTGGAACTCGAATGTACGAACATGAGGAAGAACACGGGATACGAAGAAAAGGGGCTTTGCTTTCTCACACCCGTGCATGTTCACCAAATGAGCTTCCAGATATGAATTTGCAAAATCCGGCTGAAAATACCCTCCCCGGTTGCCAGTTGGTCTTGACCTGCTTCTTAAAAAAATGAATACGAATGCACGGCTAAGCGCACACCAAATAAGCCCATTATTGTTATGTAACACCGTGATTATGCAAACCGCGACCACGAAGTCCCCGTCGATTCCATTAAAGCGGCATCGCGGAAAAGACGGGGAAAGCTTTCCCCGACTTGAATCGTGGATTGATGAGGGAAAAGAAAGCATTAAAGGAGGCTTGTGCTTAAAAATATAGGGATTTAGTGCCAATCTGAATTTGCTTCACAATGGCTTGTGATGATGTATAATTGATTATTTATCCTTTTTTTTTTTTTAAGCAACAGAAAGTAAATGGAAATGGCATGACAGTTAGCATGCAAGATGCTAACCGGACCATTGGCAACTTGGGTTTTGGTGTCGAACGACGTTTTGACACAGCGTTGGTTGAAATCACCCCGATGTCAAGAAGGATTTCCATTGAACGGACAGTTAATTACTAGAAAACCCGTCGTTAAAAAAAAAAAAAATCCAGAAATGACATTCAAATTGCGCAAAAAAAAAAAATCAGCCTGGAATGTAAACACAGCTCCTTTTGACGATCGCGGCATTGGACGCGGCCGCCGCTGGCGTCTCCCGTGTTTGTTTGGCCCTCAATCGCGCTGCATAATAGAAGACCTTGGCTTTTGTGAGGAGATACTGGTTTGAGAAATAGAAAAAACAAGGACTACCAGTCTGTTATGATAATCACGCGGCGTATGGACCCTTGTTATCTGGGAACGCGTTCACTAGAGGGGGGGGGCGCTCATTATGTCGGGCATACTACGCCGCCTCTTCCCTCGCCGCTCCTTGAATCCACCATTGCAAAATGAAAAGATGCATTTTTGCCAAATCCAGAAAAAACGCTCGGAAAACCTCGGGCTCGCCGATTTCTCCCGATGCAGAGAGATTCACGGCGGAAGGATTAGCGCCGACCGCGAGCTTCCATTTCGACTTCATTACGGGACGATAGCATTGGAGGGGGGGGGAACGCGGCTTTTGATGTTTCAATCAATCAGCGGAGCACACACACACACACACACACACACACACACACATGCAGGTATGCACGCTTCCCCGCTGAAAAAAACAAAACAAAAGAGAACTCAGGGAAATAACAGCATCTCTGCTTGCCGAATTTGCCCCGGTGACAAATGAATAGCAAGTATGCTAACGTGTTCTCATTAGCATTGTTTTTAGCCCGCGGATGTACGGCGGCAAATATTCGAGGTCACGGCGGCGGCGCGACCCCGGCTCACGTAAATGTCCCAGTTCCATCTGTTACGGTGACGTAACCGGAGTGTGCACGTTCCTCTCATATAAGAGGTAAAAGATAAATCCGTGCACTGTTCTGTGCACTCGCCTCACGCGGGAATCCAATAGCTGTGCAGTGAATGGATTTGTTATTAGCAATAACTAATAATTAGCAATGACGATTATCGGAATATCGTTCACCTACGGTCGGGCCGTCACCAGCAAAACTGGAAAATAATAACTAAAAAGTGGAATACGGTCTCAAGAAAAAGGTATTTATCTAATAATGTCAATATTTAACAATTATGATAGTTTCGATAAATAAGATGGGAATTTGAGCACTGGCACTGTTTAGTCACAATATGAGCACGCAGGAATACCAGGAAACTCCCTTTTTAAAATATAATAAAGAGTGTGTGCGTCTGTGTGTGTGTGTAAAAGGACTACAAAAATGGCGGCGACCTGGTGCGACCATGTGTTTGTGGCCGGAAGGCAAAGAGGAATGAATGGGGCGCGAAAAGATTAGTCGTGGGCATACGTACGTACGTGGAGGTGCGTTTGTTTTGAGGCGCGTTTGAGAAATAGAAAAGTAGCATAGTCGTTAGCGATGTTAGCGACAAGTTAGCAATAGCGACGGCACGGGAATACGCTGATCGCTAAAGGCATGATCGGAAAATAGCAGTTACAAAACTGACAAGAGTGCTGATCAATGGCTCACGCTTGCCCAGAAACTGATACTAGCCTTGCATGTGAGTTGATCGGCGACGCAACATTTTTGGGACGGAAGGTCCCGTTCCGATGGCGGCCACGTCGGTCGGCTTGTTAGCATGTCTTGCTAATTGCCAGGGAATTGCGGTCGCCGGGAAAAGTGAGGCGTCCTCTGGATGAACCCGCGGGGGCGAGAGACGGTTGGCGATCCGGTCGACGGGTCGACATGTCGAGCTCGGAGCCGCAAGCTGGATGGACGGGAAAAAAAAGTTTGTTTTTTTTGCACTTCTAGTGCACTAGTGAGTAGCTATTAGCGCGCCGTTTCAGTTCAAAATCGGCGCTTGTATACAGTTTGGTGGAGTCACAGTGGGTTTGCAGCCTCTCTTCTTATCCCTCTGTTAAAAGTCTGTGCTGCAGAATCCTTTTGCAGATCTAGGAAAACGGGTATGAACACACGATGCACTCAGGCGGGAGAATCTCAGAAGAACCTTCACACACACCAGTGAATATTAATGAAGCGTTCGGGTCTTTTATTCTGTCGTAAAAGTGAAAAAGGCAAGCGTTGGCCGGGAAGGAGGGATGAAAGCGGGCGTTCTTGACTCTAATAGACAGGAATGGCTTCCTTCTCCCGCCCTTCTTGTCGTGTGACTGCAAGTTAAACCGCTTGAGTTCGGCGCCCGCCGAGCGCCGGCGATGTCAATTAGTTCCAGGACGTCGGCGTAAAAGTACGCGCCCGCGGCGTCTCCGCTTTCTAATTGGGTCTGAAAACGAGAGGTGATCTTTCGCACTTGTTGCTGCTTTTTAAGAGCGTTCATCCCCGCGGGGAGGGGAGTGTTTGCCGCCGCCCCGGCCTTAATTGTTCCCGCTGACTAAATGTGTTGTCACAGTTTTGTGACAGGCGGAGCGCGGAAGCCATATTAGAGCCGACGGCGTCTCACCGCCCAGCCTTTTCAAGTCCGCCGTCACCCTTTGACGCCTCGGCTAAGCCGGCTCCGGTCTGGTTTTTATCACATTAATACACCTCCTGACGTTGATATGAGCAGGCCCGACATGATTAAAGAAAAACCCCGTGGCCTCCGGCTCTTTCTTCGTCGGC
The DNA here is from genome assembly GCF_037954325.1 of Fistularia commersonii. NCBI lineage: Eukaryota > Metazoa > Chordata > Actinopteri > Syngnathiformes > Fistulariidae > Fistularia > Fistularia commersonii. Next base: position 4,201,903 of record NC_141307.1, read on the forward strand.
GGGGGCTGGAGGGTCTCGGGAGCGACGCTTGTAATCTTTAAAGTGGAAATTCAATCTGAAGACCGAAGCTAGAATGAAGCCGTGCTGTTCTGCACATCATATTTCTCACTGGAATTCTGAATTAGAAGCTCAACAGGTGTGACCGGCGACGTTTTTAGACGACAGCCTCGCCGCGGCGCCAATTTACAACGACGAGCTGCCCTACAGGTGCTTCTTGGCGGACGGCGCGATTCATTAAAAGAGAGGAACTGCGGTTAGCATGAAGAGGGGGATCGCGGTATTTGCAACGATTGGCGCCGACTGTCCAATCGGCGCGAGCGTTCTTAGCCCGGACGCGAGTAAATCCCGCTAGAAGTTGCAAAAATGCAGAGGCAACAGATAAATCCATAGGCTTGGAGGCGACTCAAGCAACAAAATGCCCACAAAATATTAATACTGTCATTTCTAGACTATTGAGCGCACCTGAATATAAGCCGCGCTGGTTCAAAATAACTGAATAAATATATGTGTACATTTATAGGATTGCATACATGTTACATTGTAACATCAGATATTTACACAGAAAGTTGTTACACAGACAGTTTTGGAGCTGTTAGCCGTTAGCTTTGTCGTCTCCTTCAAACAGCCTCAGAATTTCATCGGTCCGATGTGACGCGATTAAATGTTTTGCCGACGTGAAGCTTGTTAGCAAGAAAAAAAAATCCATAAATTAGCCGCATCATTGTTTAAGCCGCAGTGTTCGGAGCGTGTGAAAAGTAGCGCTTTATAGTCCGGAAAATACGGTATGTTGCCTTTTCTTTTGTTTTTTAACTAGAAAAATATATATTTTTGAGAAAAAAAGGACAACTTCCAAAAGAACACCAGGGGCGAGTGACTTATTTTCACCGAGGGCCCTAAAAGGGCAACATATAACTGCTGCTCTTCAGCCACAATGAAGCTAGCTTGAACACATTCTGCTGCCATTGCGGTTTAGCTTTCAATTCTTGGACAATTTGTTATTTTTCTGGAAGGCTAACGTTGGCATGCTTAGCAAAACAAAGATTATCCTCTTTGACAACCAAACACAAACAACATCCTTGTTTTTCTCTTTGAAGCACAAACATGTATCTGCCTTCCATCTGCATCAACTTTCCTATTCCTGGACATTTAGGAATCGTTTGTATTTCTCAACTCCGCTTTTTGAAAGCGGCATTGATGGTAACATGGGGTAACATGACCGGCATGTATTGTAGGAAATGCAGTTCCTGGTTAATGCACGCGTTTTACTTCTTTATTTTAAGACAATCTGACCTTTTAAGATGTTCTTGCGGGCCACATAAAATGAGGCGGCGGGCTACATTTGGCCCGCGGGCCTCGAGTTTGACACATGTTGACAAACCAAGAGGAGGCGACCGGTACCACGTGAAAAGGGAACCCGTAACAATCGCCAAAACACAAACAACAGGCTATGAAGTATTAAAAGCACATTTCATAATGCTTCAACAGCAGCCTGCAACCAAGGGTGTTAAAATGTAACGCATTGAAACGATGCATAAAGGGATGGAACGGAGGTGGCTTGATCAGGGCCGTCTCTTTCATCCCCGTGACGCGCAACACGCTAGACTGGCCCAGGTAAACAAATGCTCCCTTTTTTCCTCGACGCCACCGAAGGGACCCTTGAACGGCAAGGAATACAACAAAAAGCTAAGCGCCTTCACCCCGTCTGCCCGCTTCTGCAGTCGGAAATAAACTGACCACGCAGGTGCGAGAGCGCCCACACAAGCAGGAGCTAAGCTAAGCTAAGCTAATCATCCGTTCGGGGTGTTTACCGGTCAGGATTTTTTTTAATCAAGCTGCTGTTTTGTGTCATTCGGAGGCGTCAACTGAAATATCGCAAGCCTTTTATTATTTTAATATTGCTGATTATGGCTTACATCTTAAGAAAACTCAAATATCCTGTCTCAAAATATTAGAATATCGTGAAAAAGTAATTTTTGTTTTTTTTTAAAACAAAAATGTGATACATTCCTGATTCATTACAAATCAAATGAAACATTGCAAGTCTTTTATTGTTTTAATATTGCTGATTATGGCTTACATTTTGAGAAAACTCAAAATGTTAGAATATCATCATTTTTGTTTTTTTTAATTGCATTAAAAAAGATAAAGAACTTTATCACAATATTCTCATTTTCTGAGACAGCCCTGTATGAACCGCGACTGTTTTCCGCATGCTTTGGAGACCGTGGCTTAAACAACGACGCAACACGCTAGACTGGCCCAGATAAACAAATGCTCCTTTTTTTCCTCGACGCCACCGAAGGGACCCTTGAACGGCAAGGAATACAACAAAAAAATAAGCGCCTTCACCCCGTCTGCCCGCTTCTGCAGTCGCAAACAAACTGACCGCGCAAGTGCGAGAGCGCCCACACAAGCAGGAGCTAAGCTAAGCTAAGCTAATCATCCGTTCGGGGTGTTTACCGGTCACGATTTTTTTTAATCAAGCTGCTGTTTTGTGTCATTCGGAGGCGTCGGGAATTGGATCCAAGGCCTCGGATCCAATTCGGAGGGGGGTTTTTTGGATCTGAGCTGGGGGAGAAAGACGCCAGGGCGTCGGTCCTCGGCCCGGAGCCGAGTCCTAACCGCGGCGGTGCGACAGGAAGTGCACGGATGGAAAGGTGCCAGAGGGACAAATCAACAGTCGGAGAAATTAGCCGGAAAAACTTCAGAAGCTTTGCCAAAAAGGCCATTTTCAGTCATTATCCGATCCGGAGTGGCGCGAGGCGTTGCCGAGAGACGGGGAGATGAAAGCAGGCTTCAAAATGAATGTGGGATTTATCAATAAAGCTCAGCAAACACAGACCGAGGACTCAAGTCATAAACGCGCTGAAAAGGCGGCGGCGCGACGGGCGGGGGAGAACCAGACGAAATCAGCAGGCGACTCTCCGATACACGGACACGGGTCAACACAACCTTCGCGGAAACCGAGAGAAGACAAGCCATCAAGCCAGGGGGTCCGTCGGAGGAGAGATCGCAAACAAATACCGGGGATCCTCCGGTTACAGAATACGGTTGTTTTTCGCGGGGGTCCAATTATTATACATCCTTATTAAAACTTATTGCTGCTGTCGTCCTTGTGTTTTTTTCTTCCTTTTTTATGGAACGAATGGAAGATTCGTTAATTTTGTAATGCCGACCTACAGCCGCATAGCTTTTACCTTCCCTTAGCATGTCCAGAAGTTTAGCTTTATCTGCGATAGATAGAGAGAGAATTTGCACGTACGTCATGTAAATTTGGCGAGCTGTTTTACGTCGGGTACATATTAAACTGCGACGTTATTGACGCACAGGTGGAGAAGAAGCGGAGTGACTTTTTAGCCAATCAGATTGCAGAACACAATGCACGATGCAAATCCGTGAAGTAGCGAAACCGTGAAAAGTAAATCACAACAGATCACTGTACGTCGGACATAAAATCAGAACGACCACAGTCTGAGCCAATGAGGAAATCTAACAGGTGTAGGCCAGACATACTGTATATATCAAGAAACAGACGTTTGTTATCTGAAAATAAAAGGGAGAACACAATTATAGTCCAGAAAAATGACAAAAATGTTCATGTGCGCTTCTCCCTTTTTAAAAATGTCTACTTTCACTCCCAAAATTAACGGCGCTTCTGTTCTTCAACGCGCCGCCTTGTGTTTGGCAGCCGTCAAAAAGTCAAGTTGCAAAAACGAGTCGTAACCGCCTTCACCTCAGGACTCTTCGAGTCGTGGACGCCGCGGGTCAGGAAGTAAACGTAGAAAAAAAAGCAACGGCAGCCAAAGACCTGAAAAGTGCGGGAAACCAAAACGGCAAAAATTTAGCCCGCGTAGCGCTCGGACTCCGATTGCCGCGCCGATAAATACCAGAATAAGTCGACGCAGTTGCAAGAGATGATGCTTCCGGTTTTGCCTTCCAAACCAGCCCGCACGCTGAGATCAGGGCGGACATTCTCCCTTCCGTCGGCTGCTAGTTGGGGAACGCAAACGAAAGCGTGAGGAAAACCGTCGGCGCGGCTGCGCTCTGCTGCCGTGCTCTCGGCGGCCACGCGAGGCGTCGGACTGAGCGCTTTTGTTGCCACGTCCGGCGGCGACGAGAGCGGCCTTGAAAACCTCTGCGTTCGCCAGCAGCGGCTTTTACTCATCCCACTTCTTTCTTTCTTTTTTTTTAGATCTCTGTTCATGCAAATGCGGAGCGCCGCAGCTTGTGAGTTCATGAAAATCTGGCTTAACGCGGTGCATTAACATAGAACTCCTGCTAATTAGAACATCTCGTCTTCCTCGTCCATTAAAGAGCATCCCAGTATTCATTAGGCCTGACGGCCAGAGTTTTATTTCACATGTTCTCCCTTCGCTAATGGAGCCAATGAAGTGATCCCTTCCTCGGATGACTGTTTCGAGATTCCGACGTACATGTATTTTTTATGTATAATGTTTGCCAGAGGCTTTGAAGGGCAAAGCACGTGCTGGCGCGGAATCCTGGAAATCTCAGATCTCCCGACGCTCCGGTTTGGCGGTTCGGCGTGAATTACCGCGTTGCTTGGAACGCTTGCGTGGTAATTTTCTCCGGCGGTATCCGTTTAGCAGCCTTGCAACGATAGCTTCCAAACAACAAACAACACCGGAATCCTGCATCCGAATTTGTCACGTGGCCAAAATGGACCTACGGCCGCTAACGCGACAAAATAACACAACTGAAGCGTCACAAAACTGCTAACACTAGCCCGCTAGCCACAACGTGCAATGGTAGCTAGCAGATATCAGCCACATTAGCATCTTCATCCTAGCATCCTTGCTTCCGACACTAGAATGTACTCGTTTAAAACTTCAGAAGCTAGCTAGCAAACTAGCTAGTAACTAGCCCCCTGAATGTACGCGGACATGGCTAGATATCGGCAAGCGAAAAAAAAACAAACATTCCAGACATATATCGGGTTAATACAAGAAATACTGCAAAATACTGCAAGAACAAACCTTAAAAAAAGGACCTAGCATGTGTTAGCCGAGAAGTTGTTAAACTGCTGCATTCACTTGCAGATGGGTGATCCATTAACAGGGTTGCAACTGAAGGGATGATCCATTTTGTTCTTCCCTTTCCTGGAAACGGAGGTAGCTCAAGATTTAGCGCAGAAGAATTCTCCGTCCATGTGGCGCCTTGTATTTCATGGACGCACCAACCATCGCCGTCTCTTTCCTAGAACGTTCGCTATCGCCAGTAAATACAAGTCGATATCAAGAAACAGGTTGCAGAAAATGAAAGGGAGAACATAATTAGAGTCCAGAAAACTTACAAAAATGTTCATGTGCTTTAAATAATGTCCAATTTCACTTCTTGTGTTTGCATTGCCTTGCGTTTAGCAGCCATGTTGACGGGTAAAAAGTTGCAAAAAAAAAAGCATGCGGCACCCAACGGGCGTAGCGGCGTTTCACGCTAGTCGTAATTTATTATTTGTATTATTAATGGCGGGGGTCGGGGACGCCCTTTTGCGGGAAGTGGAACCAGAAAAGCGATGAGAGAAACAAAACGGCCAAAAAAAATCTGGGACTCCTGCTCTTGTTGCCACCGAAAAATACCGGAAAAAAATCTTAAATCAGCCGCAGGACACCATGTTTCCTGGTTCGCCTTCCGAAGCGGCGTTCTTGCTGGGATCAGGGCAGGACGCGCGTCACCCAAGCAAATAATAATAAAAAAAATAAAATAAAAAAAAGAAAACCACCATGAATGAGCATTAATAGTAAATGAAGTCCAATAATGAAACCGTCAGATGTGCAAAAAAAACCCCTGATACGTCGGCGGGGAAACAAGCGCAGGAAGTGGAGATTTTTTGCACTCGGGCTGAAACTAGGAGGTTTTAAGAATCGACGGAAAGCACTTAGTCCCTCCGACGGATCTAAATCGGCTCTCGGTGGCCGAGAGACCTTCCTCGCCGTTTCTTTTCCCCTCACACGGCGAAAAAAAAAAGCGCAAATAAAAAGAAATCTCGCACGGCCTTTCATTTTTCACGGATGAATCCGAGGTTAAACGTCTCGAGCGTTTTGTTGATTTTCCTCTCCCGGAATAGCATCGGTAAACGCCGGGTATCTCGGGGAGACCCGCCCCGTCCCCGTTCGTCCCGTGAAGACCCGGGAGTTCGGATGTAACCTCTCGGTGACTCGGCGCTCGACTAACCCGCTCGCGCTCCTCTGATGCAAATCCCCGGCACTTTGAAGCAGAAACTGAAACGCCCGACGGCGAGAGAAAGTATAATATGTGCAAATACGGCGATGAAAAAAAAAAAAAAAGAAAAAAAGGGATTTTTAGCAGAAGTCTGCGCGTGTGAAAGATGAAGGGAGCATCATTCTTCTTCCGCTGCCATCCCAGCGCAAAGCAGCCGGCAATCTATCACGGCGAGGGTGATTTGTGCTCCTCAACCGCGGCTCCGTGAACATCGGCAAGCTTCAAAAATACGATTCGGGGGAAGTAATGTAATGTATTGTAAGACCTTAAAACAGCCTTAACTTTGACCCTTTATATTTTATAGTATTTCCTACTATTTCCTTCCTACTATTATCTATTACTGTTATGTTTTGCTTGGGATAAATAAAGTTTTTCTTATCTTATCTTATCTTATCTTATTTCCTTTGTCAAAAAAAACAGCTGCTGTTGGTCAGAAAGTGGGCGGAGTTTTGTCGTCCTTCCCGCTTTTCTGTTGAAACCCAAGGTTGCGGTGATGGATAGGTTTGGAAAGTAAGGGGTATGAAGTCGTGTCGATGGTTCGGTAATTTTTGGAAAGGAGCGCCTGAAAGTGAAATGGCAGTACCTTCCCGAAGTATCGGAAAAGGCCGAACAGTGTGGAGATTAAGAGGAGCGGCGGGAAGACGTCGTTCCCGGCGGCCCGACGCTCACATTAAATACCGTGAAACCACACGACTTTCTCACAAAGTCACATTGAGGCCTTTGCAAATAATACATAGCGTCATTTCCGGACTACAGGACTGTCTCAGAGAATTAGAATATTGTGATAAAGTTCTTTATCTTCTGTAATGCAATTACAAAAACAAAAATGTCATACATTCTGGATTCATTACAAATCAACCGATATATTGCAAGCCTTTTATTATTTTAATATTGCTGATTATGGCTTACATCTTAAGACAACTCAAATATCCTGTCTCAAAATATTAGAATATCGTGAAAAAAGCAATTTTTGTTTTAAAAAAAAAAAAAAAAAATGTCATACATTCTGGATTCATTACAAATCAAATGAAACATTGCAAGCCTTTTATTATTTTAATATTGCTGATTATGGCTTACATCTTAAGACAACTCAAATATCCTGTCTCAAAATATTAGCATATCGTGAAAAAAGCAATTTTTGTTTTAAAAAAAAAAAAAAAAATGTCATACATTCTGGATTCATTACAAATCAAATGAAACATTGCAAGCCTTTTATTATTTTAATATTGCTGATTATGGCTTACATCTTAAGAAAAGTGAAAATATTAGAATATCATGAAGAAGTTATTTTTGTTTTTTTTAATTGCATTAAAAAAGATAAAGAACTTTATCACAATATTCTAATTTTCTGAGACAGTCCTGTATGAACCGCTACTGTTTTCCACATGCTTTGGAAACCGTGGCTTAAACAACGACGCGACTAATTTATGAATTTTTGGGGGGGCTAACAAGCTTCGCGCCGCCAAAACATTTAGCCTTGTCTCATCGGACCGATTAAATGACCGTGAGATTCTGAGGTCGTTCAATTTGGACACAGAAGAAGACGACAAAGCTAACGGCTAACAGCTCCAAAACTGCCAGTGTAACATCTTTCCGTGTAAATATCGGATGTCACGATGTAACATGTATACAATGTATACAATCCTATAAATGTACTTTTGTGGTTTTAGCGCGCTATCTCGGACGACCAAGATACCAATTAGCTGGATGAGGATAAAGCAGGGATGAAAAACTGATGGGCTTTTCCTTGTGTGATTTATTATTAATGCTTTCATTTCCAGTACGTATTTATGGATGTTACCAGTATGTAATGAATTAAAAGTAAAAAAAAACGTGCCACAATGTGAACACCCGCAAGTTCAGCCTTTATATGTACACATATATATTTACTTACTTTTAGCCGGTGCGGCTTATAATCAGGTGCGCTCAATAGTCCGAAAATTACTGTAAATAAACACGACTGGCTTTTTATGAAAGTGACACAAATGGCTTTTTTTCAAGTACAGGATGAAAATGTAAGGTGTTTTATTTTTTCTCTCTCCTGATCTAAAAGTAAAACATTTGATTCATCTTTTAACCGATTATCGTAGCTGGTCGCTGGTCTAGAATACACATAGCGCAGAAACAACAGGTTTGGAGAAACAAATATTTTCTGAACGACCTTTGCGGGCTCTTCCTGCACCTCCGGCGTCAAAAGACCAATCTTTGAGCCTGAGTTTTTCGAAGCCTTTCGAAAACGATGTCGGATTTCTCCTTCCTCTTGATTACTGACTGCTAAGAGAAAAAAGTGCGGCGTCTGTAATTGCCCGTCCCCGCTGCGCCGCGAGCGGCCGGCAGAACGGCCTCTTGACACATGAAACAGGAGGACGTCTTTCACTTTTAAGCGTTTGAAAAACACTTCTGCCGTCGCCATGGAGACGTCGGGATTAGTAAAGGTTTAAAACCACGGCTCGTCGGCCATTAAGCGGAACGCCGTCCGCTGATATTTCGGATTGGCGGGTCGTGTTTTATTGAATTTTCTTGCCACGGGGGAAGGAGACGCACTTGAGGGAAAAAGACATGGGATATTGACTAATGGTCCTCCTGGGACGGGAGGCCGGACTTGTGCCAAAATCTAATCCAACACTGAAAGCAGTTTGTGTCCCGGGAGACAAAGCTCTCAGCTCCCGTCCAAATTCCCTGATTAAGTGTTTTTATTTTCGTCTTCCTGCAAAAAAAAAAAAAAAAAACAAAAAAAAAAAACGTCGCTTCGTGGCGGATCTGAGATTTAATTTGAAGATTTCGATTCATCCATGCCGCTTGTCAAAGTCAGCGACGAAGTAGCAGGATGTCATCTTTACCGTAGTCTTGAATGTGCTAAACGAACATTTCTTTTAATGCTAATTTCAAACGCTAACGTCCGCGCCTTGCTAAGGGGATCGTCGATCACCGCGGAGTTTCATCATTCGACCTTTGCTTTTGAGCGATGAAAAGAGGCGGCTCATCGTGAATCGTACTCTCCAATCCGACATGGCGGCTTCCCGCCTTTATCTTAAGTCTCCCGTCGCCATTAAGTATAAATATCGACCGTGATGTAATTATCCGGTTTGATTCCGTCGGGTCGATCGTCATAAATCGCGTAAATCAGCCTCCTTTGGGTTCGGACACATCCGGGACTTCCACGAGAACGACGGTGCCAATATTTGGAAACAATATGATGAAATGGAAGGGAAAAAGACGGAAATCCAAACGCCGACCTCCCCGTCGCCGAGTGCGGATTTCATTTGCGTCAGAGTGGAAGGATTCTTCCCTTTCTTAAGTGTCTCTCCGCAATTACACGCTAACAAAGACATTTCCCGGATCAATAAAAGATTTTTCTTAATCTGAGTAAGTGGTTACTGGTACTGGCTGACACACTGACCTTTAAAATGGAAAACCGCGCATTAAATTAAACCGCCATTAGTCATTTACTTCCTGCACTCCCATCAGTCTTAAAACAAAAAGGGGCGACGGGAGTGAAAATACACCCTAATTACGGCGGGTAAGCGCAGGTAAGACGCGAGAATTCTTGTCGAAATCTTTTTGCCGCGGCAACTCGACTTGAATTTCTTCACTTGAAGACGTTTCAAAGGCGGGTCTAGATTATGATTGCTTGTTTTCTGATTTTTTTTTTTTATCCTCCATTCTCACCCCAATTTTTCCCTTGTTTTTTTTCTCATTCTGTTATTACATTACATTACATTGCATTTGGCAGACGCTTTTGTCCAAAGCGACTTACAATAGAGGACATATCTGTTGTTATTGTTGTCTATTGTTATCTATTGTTATCTCTGCTATTGTTGTTTCTTCTATTCATATGTTTCTTCTATTTAACATCTATATTTATTGATATTGGGATCGTTGCGCTGTTGTAACAAAGAATTTCCCCTATGGGATCAATAAAGTACTATCTTATCTTATCTATCAGCAGAAACTAGATTGAAGGGGTTGTTCTGCTGATGGAGGTAGGAACTTAAGTACAACTTTGGGGGATTTATCCGGATTAGAGTCTGAAAAGGTGAAGCCAAACTCCTCAGAGTGTGAAAGAAAGGAGTGAAACCTGTCGGATGTCTAACTCGGTCTTTCCCCCGTGCACTGAAACCATTAAAAATGTCTTTTTTGGTGTCGGATTTTAAACGGTTCCAGAATATCACGGTAATTTCATCGGTCCGATGTGACGAGGCTCACAATTTGGGCGTCATGAAGCTCGACTGCCTAAAAATAACCCATAAATTAGCCGCCTCGTTTCAACCACAGTGACTTATAGTCCGGAATTTACGGTAAATACAGCGAAGGAATATATTTTTTATCCATTTTCTTCCTTTTCTTGGCGCCGGTTTGCCCACCCATGCTCCCTCACTGCAAGCGGACAAAGTAGTTCCTCCAAACTGCTGTAACATCTGCTACTAAAACGCTTCAAAGCTGGTGAACTTTGGGCGGGTGAACGACCGTTACCTCGTCGACAAAATCTCCCAGTTTGTTGTAATTCCTGTGAAATGACTCCGACTGAAAACCCAACGGGATATTTCGAATTTTTTTTTTTTTTCGGGTCGGCCAAAAATGACGGCAAGGATGGGGAAATGCACTTGACAGCGCGTGGGAAGCCGTCAGACAGGCGTGAAGTCATGTGACGCCAGTGAAATGAATGGTTATTGAATTCAGGGTTTTTTTTTCCCAGCATGCAGCGGGCGGGAAGCGGGTTCGGCACGCCGCGGTCATCCGGCTCAAACATACGGCCGACGTCTCCTCAACGCGCCTCGCAACTGTTTTCTGGCTCTAAAACGATAACGGCTAGCGACGCTAGCGGGCGGGCGGATCATGATTGACGGATGTTTGGGTCGGTTCCCGACTGATTGCGGATTGTTGGCGGCGACGCCAACGTGGATTTGAAATTGAAAACAGAGGGATATTCGGCTGTCAGACGATATTTCGGCCATATTTAAACGTTTTGGATGCTCCATGGCGACGAGACGGCGGAACAAACGTAAGATGACACCAGATCATTTTATGATCACTATGCACTAAAACAGTGTTGTGTAATAAGTGAGCGACGCTAACATTCAGACGTCGCGTTGGTTCAAATTCAAATCTTTGTACTTTTTAAGACCTTAAAACACTTTATAGCCTTGACTTTCACACTTTACGGTTTTATTTGCATTTCTTGTTCTCTCTCCTTCATACCATTATTTATTATTGTTATGTTTTTACTTGAAACTCTGGCACAACAATTTCCTTCGGGATAAATAAAGTTGTCCTTATTCTTATATCAATTCTGCCACATAAATATTGATCTATATATTAGTTCGATTTCGTCATTGCCGATCCGTCAAGTCATTAAACTTTTTATCAGCGCAAATTCAAATGTCTTCCAATGTGGCATTAAACGCTGGGAGGGGGATTTAACCGCCGCGCCGCTGCTGTGGCTCGGATACAGACAGAAATTGGAGTTGAAATCCTCCCTCCAACCACATGCTGTCAGCTCGCATCCAAGGGAATAGGAGTCTGACGCCAAAAAAAAAAAAAAATCACGTCTCTGTCAAAAAATCCTCGCTCGTTTTCACGCGCCGGCCATTATGTTTCCTGTCAGGCTGTGTGTCTCCCACTTCCACTCTTTCCTTGAATTACACTGATGCGTTTGTGGCAGAAAGCGCCCTCCTCTTTCCAATAGACTCCCGATGCACGCAGGAGCGCCGCAAATTAAAAAGCGAACAATTATACCACGCTGGGGCCGGTGGCGGCGAGGAGGCTCCGACAAGCGTGTTAATCCGAAAATACGCAGAGGCAGAAGTTTCACCTGATGGTGAAATCCTGCCGGATCCGTCGACCGCGCTCGGAGACGGTGCGGATAAAACCCGACGCCGTCCCTTCAAGGTGGATGTGGGGTGCTCGGAGAGACCGTTTTTAAATAATAGCCATCAAAAACACCGCGGCTTACACTTCTCTCTTCAATGTTCTGGTTCTATTCGGCTGAAAACGCTGGCAGCTATTTCGCATTTCAAAAATAAGCGCGCGGAGCTGCCGGACGGGAGGAAACCTCCGGAAGGATGTGAAAAGTTTACTTTTAAAGAGTTAAAATGCCCTCCCGATGCTAGTAGTACCCGCTGTTTGTCTTCTCACCCCCGCCACGTCCATAATTTGCACTTTTTTCATCCAGAAGACATAAAATGTAGGTGCACTGTGCATCCATGAAGGGTTAAACGCAGTGGTCAAATTTAGCAGAAGTTGTGCTCTATGGAAATGTGACGAATATTGTTTGTCACCATTATGTCGTCTCAGCAGATATTGTTTTTGTTTTTCTCAAATGAATTCTCGAGTCACGTCCGAAAACATATCGTGCAGGTCTGACTCCGAAAATATGACTTTGGGCCGTCAAGAAGTAAACGAATCACAGCGTCCTCTGAGAAGAAATGTGAAAAAGCAGTTCCTTGGAGAAAAAGTACATTTTCCCCACCAGTTTGGATGCATTTCTGAATATAAATAACAATAAACTTTCCACGAATGAAACCCCTTTCATTGCATAACAAAGCCAGACAGGAAAGATCAATGAGGCTCATCAATACCAATACAATGCTAACTGGAGCAGCTAATGCTAGCGCTAATGTCATAGCCAATCATGAAAATAAATTTAACCAGACAAGCGATTTGGCGTACATTGTTATCTTTTGTTACTATCATGCAGACATCGTTATGGTTTTCTCAAACAAGGTGCCTGAATTCTCGTCACGTCCAGAAAACACATCATTGACGTCCGAATCCGAAAATATGACTTTAAACAATTCACAGTATCTGCTAAGAAAAAAAAAAATTAAAAAATCCCCACCAGTTTGGATTCATTTCATAATACAAATAATAACTTTCCATGAATTAGACCCCTTTCATTGTACAACAAAGATCAATGAGGCTGATCAATAGCGATACAATGCTCAGTGGAGCAGCTAATGCTAGCGCTTACGTCATAGCCACATGGATCTCAGCAGTGGAGCAGCTAATGCTAGCGCTAACGTCACAGCCACATGGATCTCAGAGGTGGAGCAGCTAATGCTAGCGCTTACGTCATAGCCACATGGATCTCAGCAGTGGAGCAGCTAATGCTAGCGCTAACGTCACAGCCACATGGATCTCAGCAGTGGAGCAGCTAATGCTAGTGCTAATGTCATAGCCACACGGATCTCAGCTTGGGATAGCGGTTGATTTGTTTTGTCGTACAGCCTGGGGTCATTTTTTTTTTTTTTTTTTTTTGCTAAACAAGCTAACATCATGCTAGCTAAGACCAAGAGGACCGATGTCTGCGTTTCGTGACGAACAGCTTGCGTCTTCGCAGCTGAGACCGACTTTGGCTCTTCGGATATTTGCCGGAACGTCCAATCGTCCGAATCTGACGAAGCTCGGAAAGAAGTCACGAAAGAGTCACCGAAAGTGTTGCATTTCTAAGCATGATTTAAGTTACAAGCAGATCAGAATACAAAATCGGTCGCTTCAATACCAAAGCTGGGGTTTGCGTTGATAAAAACTGAAGAAAAAGGTGGACTGTGATAATTTCCTTTGAGGCAATAAGACAATAAACTGTTTGAAACCCATTCCAACTATTTTAATTGGGTTATATATTTTCTTGTAAGTGGATACATTTAGTGCTCGGCTGTTTCAATTTCCCTTTTTCCGCCGAATCGGTGGTTTACAAGGCTCTTTATGGTTTTTTGAAAAAAAAAAAACAAAAAGGAGCGACACAAGGAGAACAATTACAATGATAATAATAATGATAATAATAATAAACTAGCTGGTTGGGTGGAACCATTAGCCGCCAGTCACGTGACCTTCCACATATATAGCGGAATTTCACGCTGTTTATTTAGAAGCTATTTTTCCCCGTTTCGTGAGATTCAATAAAATCCAACCCTCTGGTTTTTAAAAAAAAAAAATAAACAAGTCTGACCGCATCACCGCTAAGCTTCCAGTTCTTGTTAAAAAAAAACCTCAAGATTAATTAAACGATTAACGAACGCGAGGCAAACGGATGAAACACCGTAATCTTTCGACTCGATGAGCAAGTAATGTTTTTAAAATATTTACGAACGCCGATCTATCGCGAAACGGGCGCCGCGACGTAACGCCGGTGTCTTCTCTCCTCCGGCAGGGCGAGTGCTCCCAGAGGTGCTACAACATCTTCGTTCTGGAGACGGTGTGCGTCGGCTGGTTCTCCCTGGAGTTCCTGCTGCGCTTCATCCAGACGCAGAGCAAGTGCATGTTCCTGCGCACGCCGCTCAACGTCATCGACGTGGTGGCCATCTTGCCCTACTACATCACCCTCATCGTGGACTCCCTGTCGGCGGGGGGGAAACCCGCCGGCTCGGGGAACAACTACCTGGAGAAGGTCGGGCTCGTGCTCCGGGTCCTGCGGGCGCTGCGGATCTTCTACGTGATGAGGTTGGCTCGCCATTCCTTGGGCCTGCAGACGCTCGGCCTGACGGTGAGGCGGTGCACGCGGGAGTTCGGCCTTCTGCTGCTGTTCCTGTGCGTCGCCATGGCGCTGTACTCCCCGCTGGTGTTCCTGGCGGAGAGCGAGATGGGCGCCAAGCAGGAGTTCACCAGCATCCCCGGGAGCTACTGGTGGGCCGTGATCTCCATGACCACGGTGGGCTACGGAGACATGGTGCCCAGGAGCATACCGGGCCAGGTGGTGGCGCTCAGCAGCATCCTGAGCGGCATCCTCCTCATGGCGTTTCCCGTCACGTCCATCTTTCACACCTTCTCGCGCTCCTACGTGGAGCTGAAGGAGGAGCACAGCCGGGCGCTGAAGCAGAAACTGGACTCTCAGGACAGCACCAAGTCCCAGAACAGCGAGGACTCGCAGGAGACGGACAGCTACCGCGGCATCGGCGAGGCCGCCGCCGCCGCCGCCGCTCTGAAGAGGAAGTCGATGGCCGCGCAAAGGGCGGGGGAGATGAGCGCGTTCAAGCAAAGCTAAGAACCGTGTCCGTCCGTCCGTCCGCTCCGTGAGCTGACAAGCGGCGAGGATCGTGACCAGCCGGGAGATTTGCCTCACCGGCTTCAAACCTCCCTGCGAGTTTGGCGAGTTTCATCTCTTTTCTTTTTCACGCCACGCTGTCGAGAAGTCAAACCGAAAGGCTGAGGTTGAAGAAAGCGCGATAAGAGACAGTAGGATAAAGAAAACACGACTTTCGCTCACGCCGATCCTGATTTTGTAAAGAGAAGACGGACTCGCTGAATTTTAAAGATGAAATCAACCTGCTTCCTTGGATCTTTAACACGCAGTTTATAGATAATTTGCTGTGCAGCATCATTTTCTTTCACCTTAGGCACCGTTAAGTCTCACGCTATCTGTACATGGCGTCGCTATCAACAAGAGCTCATTAACCCAATGTAGTAACTCACAAAAGGGCTACGGAGTCTGTCGGGAAAATTGCAATTAACTGGTAAATGACATCATACTCTTGTGTTTATCTGCTATTCCGCGATTCGGTCGGAAATAAGAGCCGTTTCGTCGTGCACGGTGTCGAAGCGAGAGGACGAGGACCGAACGGCCGCGAAGTGAACATTTCATGGAATTTGTCGACTTCGGCGTCGGGACGTTTGAGCTTGGCCTCCATCGGGCGTTTTGAAATTTGCACATGAAAATGCCTCTTGTTGTTTCCCTTGTCTTCATTAAAGAGACGAGCTAGCTTTGGAACAAGCTAGCGTTCTCTCCTCTTGCAGTACCCATCTGTTCCACAAGGGGGCGCCGTTACCAGACACATAGAAGCTTAAGTTACACGGAGTACGAATGAGCCGTAGCATACGCAGCTACGCGACGCGGTAACGTTCACCCGCTGCTGATGCTAAGGAAGTTAGCATTGTCTTTGACACGGACATGACACGGAATCCGACCCCTGCTGATCCGGAGCGAGTGAATGCTAAGCTAATTGTAAAGGGGCTGGTAACCCTCTGAGCTCTTGCACAAGTTCCCGCATTAACTCCGAGCTAAACGGGCTAAAAAGACCCGACGCAGAGACAAGCGAGACGGGAAGAGAAAGGAGACGGTCGACTTGAAAATGACAACAATCATAATGTGTATCGATGTAAAAATTGGTGTTCACGTATAAGGTTTACATATTTGCATATTTGGATCCCTTAAAATAAAATATGATCAATCCCTGATCCAAAACAATGAACTAGAGTGCAGACGTTTGTTTTTTTTTTTCAGCATTCAAGGTGAACCCTCTCACGTAGCTGCACTTTATTTTGTCAATTCTTTCCTCCTTCCTAGAAGCAGTCTGTGTAGAAAAGGACGTCAAACTCCAGTTTGTCGCCACGCCGCACGTCCGCCTTCGGGCGGGAAATGTTGGAACGCTGCCTCCCGAAAACCTCTTTCACATATTCCAAATAATTGTCATGTTATTACACGCTTTCATCTCATAATTGCCGCAGCAGCATTGCAGTGCCTTTCGAAAAACAAAAGACGAGTCACGCAAGCCGTTCTCAGAGCCAATCGGAGCGTCTCGCGGGGCGTGATCGGGATTTTTGGGGTTCGAAGCCGCCTCGGTCTTTGCCGGGTCGCTGCCAGCTCTAAAAGCACCCCGATACCTAAGAGCACGGAAATATATTTATACCGCGCGAGCGCATGAAGAGATAGAACATAATCTGAAACTTCAATGGGTTTTTTTTGCTCGGCCTCGTTTGAAAAATCTAATAAAAAAGTTATTCTCCGGCGCGGAGACTTTGATTTAAAAGAATGTTATCGCAAGCCAGAAAATGTTAAAATTTGCATCGGGGTCTGAGGCCGGATCTGTCTGCAGCCGGGTTCGTGTGGGTTTTTGTTTTTCCTTTCTTCTCACGTTTGGTATTAATAATAAATGTACGGTATCCGGGAGTGATGTCGGCTCAACCCGCTGTAAATTTGATAAATACCGACAGCGGCTCCGATGGAGTGCTCGGCCGAGACTCGAAAACAGCTCTTTGTTTATGCGTCAGGTCCCGCGGGGTCCGGCTAAATATCAACAAAAAGCTGGGTTAATTCACCTCGCAGCCCCGCGATCTCCAAATTACCGCACTTTGGGAGAGGGCTTGAATATCCGGAGCCATAATGACACACAATAATGTCATAATTGCCTGGATGAAAATTTAATTGCTACTTGGAGGACGTTCTCCTTCGGGGTTAATGCTAGCGCGTAAGCCAGCGGCTGCGCGCACAAGAGGCCGGGCTGAATCAAAAAACAGCATGTGAACAGTGAGAGCACTAGCATTCTCAGATGGCTGCGGACAGGTGTGCTAATATTTAGAAAACCTGCGTCGATTTCTTTTGCAATTTTTGAGGATACCGCCATTTTTGTGAGTGACAATCGGACCTTTCCCGTGATTAAAAAGCAACGCCGCGCTCTCTCATGCCAACTGCGGTCGTCGAACGAGTCCAAACGGGAGTTCGGTTCTTGTTCTGGAATCACAGCCTCCCTCTCGGGGCTCCTGGCCGAGGCTAACAAGAAAACATTTAGTTTTGCGGATTACGGTGAATCTCGGCGGGCTATGAAACCAAAAAAAGATGCATGTGTTTGCAGACTTCTGATAACTTTTCAGGCGCATGACGACTCGATTTTACCGTAGTTGCGCTGCTTTTTCAACCGTTTTTCGATCGCTTCATCTGTCTCCATCAGCTAGCTTAGAGATAAGCCTGAAATATTAGCCGTTAAGCTAACACTTCATGATAGCGTAGACTGGAGGCTGAAAGATTAGTAAATTCATACTCCTGGAAGCCTTTTCCACGACTCTGTATCCGGTTCTCTTTATGCATCCAAGCTTTGCTGAGCTTGGAAAAACCGGCGTGGAGCTTTGGAGAAAAGGGAAAAACAATATCGGATTATTTAAATCGAGATCTTAAACCGATAGCTATTCGACAACTGTATTTCATACAGCGGGAATATTCTTGAATATAGCAAACGTACGGCATTGGACTCGGATCCGTCCTCATCCTGCCATCTGAAAACACTCACTATTCACCTCTGGTCGAAACCGCTCCGCTTCACGTGAAGCGGCCCATTTGAAAATAGTTCAAACAAATAATCCGCCCCTCCAGGAGCGGCCGCCGAGTAGAACCTACAAAGTTCTCTGAGACACTTTTGATCTAAAAGGACTGCGACATTTAAAATCTACACCGTCGCACTCGGCGCTGCACGTCTGAGGAAGTTAAAAGGAGAAGCCGCCGGCGCCTCGGAGGATTCGTACTCAGACATTTTACAGTTTTTGCTACTTGGGGGAGTCAAAGCTTTCAGCGGTGAGTATTCGCCGCGCGAAACTTCTGACCCGCGCCGGTCAGGAAGCAAAGTGTGTTTTGTTTTCATCCATCGCATTTTGACTTGTCGCTGCGCTTAATGAAGTGAGATATGCAAATCTCTAATTCATGAAAGGCTAATAAAAATGCTAATCAGGCCTTCACCCACCAGGAACACTTATCAATTAATCAGCGCGTAAAGAAAAACAAGAGGAAATGATCCGATTCGGTGTTAAGAAAAGAACAAATTCCAATCCACCATTTTAATCAACCGGAATCAGGCTTATTACAGGGTATGTGCTTATTACAACTGGAGGATAAACATTTAAGATCCAGTGACAAACATCCTCATCAAACAAAACATGATTCCTGAGTCCCTCGGCGTCGTTTTTTTATTGGCCGACGTTTCACACACACGCTTTCACGAGAGCCCGACCGATATCGCCGATATCGTGAAATACCCGTTTATTAAAAACCCTCCCCGTTCTATCGCTCAAAGATCTGACCGGTTAGCAACCGACGTTGTTTATATGTCGGTATTTGGCTGGTTGGTATCGTGTGGCTTTTCTAAACTTGTGCTGTTAATAAACCAAAACATGACAAATATCCAAAGTATTCTAATGCCACCGTTCGCACAATGAGAACGTCGACCAAAACGTTTGGCTGTTCGACGTTTGAAATTAGCTCTTGCGGCGGGAGAAGCGTACCGTCAAGAAAACACCGAATGAGACGTTTAGCCTTACGGATGCGGACTTTATGAAGTACTTTTATCGTTTTAGTGCTTTTCTTCTTCGGGGAATTATCCGCCGGCATCGGTCGGGCTCTATTTGTGGCGAACGGTCTGCGATTTCAGAGAGAAAATCAAGGTGAAACCAACGTCGACATGATCTTCACACGTACAGAGCGATTCTCTTGCTGCCCGGCTCTTTCGCCAACCCCCTCAGAGATAAGTGCTTGTTTGAATAAAATAAAAAGCTCCCGGTTTTCCGACATACTGTTCGTAACTCGAACGCACTGGCCTGATGGCAGACAGCAGGTTCAGGAAAAAAAAAAGTAAACAGACTTCCATGTAATTACATTTGTAGACGTTATTCGCCCAAACTTCGCATCCCTGTCTGTGTTTGTCTGTATGTGCAAAAAGACCTTAAAAATAGCAACAACAGCACGTTTTTTTTTTTGTTTTTGGCGTGTGAACTAGGAGTGGGTTTCACAGGCTTGGCAGTAACTACGGAAACATAAACACATCACGGAGGAAAAATGTGAACCGAACAATACAAAAAAAAACATTTTTTTTTTTGGTGAAATAAAAAAAAAATAAAAAAAATAAAGCGGATTATACGGATTGAAAAAGAGGAAATATCTCGATCCCGTCAGGTTCCCTCGCGTGGCGCGGATTTGATTCGGAGATCTGAAATAAATACATGTCCGTTCTGATATACAGAAATGCTCTACCGTCACTACAAGACCGTACAAAAGAAAAGAAATTTGCTCAGTCACTTTTAATATTTCAAAGCGGTGAAGTAAATATTCATGGCTGCTTCCCGTCCGGTCCCGGCGGAACAGCAGGGGAGGCCTGTATTTCTGAGGTTTCTGAGGAGGAGGACAGAATGGGGTCCGCTTCGTTGCTCCGTTCGCTGACGGGGCTGACAGTCGGACGCCCGGCGCTTCTGGTCGCCGCTGGAAGAACGTTGCAAAGCAACAACAGCGAGAGAAATATCCACGGCGGACGAGTCCAGACAGGAAATTAACGTCGGGGGAGCGGCCGAACGCGACCTCGACGCCCGGACGTTATTGGATTCACGGCGTGGGTGATAATCCGGGGTTTGTTGTCGGGAAATGGCGAAGAAAAACGTCACGATCACGCGCAAAAGCGTCGCTCGTCCCGACGTCTGATATTTCCTCAACGGTTTGCATCGTAGCTCAGCTGTCGTTATGCGTCTCCAGGAGCGAGCGTGCCGCCTCCCTCTGAAATGTGCTTTTTTTTTTAAAAAAAAAAAAAAAAAAAAAAAGTAACAACTAACATGGATGAGCGGCGCTTTTTTTCCTTTTTCCGCTGCTGGACGGGTCGCGAGTGTTAAATCTCAACTTGGTCCAAAAGTCAGGTCCGGAGTGAGAAAAGAAGGCACGTTTTTGATTTCGCTGTTGAGCTCCGGAGGTCGGAGGTCGGAGGTCGCACTCATTTCACCGGCATGCAGTTCCAAACGTGCCGCGGAAACATCAGTAACACCGTGATCTGGTGGGTCGGGGGGGACGGGGCCGTTTAACGAAGTACAAAATGTCGTCCCAGCTTGAGTACAAAACTCTTGGCGCTGGCCTCGAGCGCTCGCTTCGATTCCACGACGCCAGCAGGGGCGCTTTCGGGGATTCTCGGCGAATCTGATTGCCTCCGGTCGCAAGATCGAGTCCGTGATTCCGCCGGCTGACCAAACAAGTGGGCGGGGAGGTAAAAGACGGGACGAAGGGAAGAACAAAATAACAAATGCCGATTTCTACATTCAGTAACGTATGTTGAGACTTGATTGGCTCGCGCGTCTGCGTTGCTGGGAGCGCGGCAAAACATGTGTGTGTGTGTGTATGTGTGTGTGTGTGTTTTAAGGCAGAGGTTCATGCAACAATCGTTGGGGTTGCGGACGAGCCCTAAAAGCAAACGTCCACGTTTCCTTGAGGTTCCAGTTAATACTTGTGCATCAAACTCTCCGCATGCACAGACGCGAGTCGGCGTTCCAAAAACAATTAAAAAAAAAATCAAGCATACCGTCACATCCGGAATAAATTAGACGAACGATAAATATTTGACTGAGGTATTGGCGCCGACGCCAACACGGCTGGGTGTCTGTATCATGCTCGACCGATGTGTGTGTGTGTGTCAGCCCGCGTCATCTCAAGTTGCTTTGGTACTGTTTAACGGCGTCCACAGCTTCCTGCCTGGTGTGTGTCTGCATGTGTGTGTGTGTGTGTGTTGTCAGCCCTCAGAGGGCTTTGGCACTGGTGGTGAGGGAGACGGTGTGCGACACTGGTTTCTGCGGGTAGCGGCTGTAGTAATACACCTGGAAAAGGATGGCAACGTCCACCGCCACCTGCAGGAGGCCGCAGATCCAGAACTGCACGGGCGCCTGGGTGAGCAGGAAGTAGCCCGTCTTAAAGGTGTCGCCGCTCGTCCACATCAGCACCATCTTGATGCTAAGAGGAAAGAGCGAGAAAAGTTGCCAGTTGTTGGAGAGTCATTCGAATTCATGCCGGTCTACGTTAAAGCCTGGAAAGAGGAGACTGAGGTTTATCACAAGAAATAACACAGACAAGCGACTATTCTTTTATGATCTTTGGAGGCGAGATCCAAACAATCCCGCCGAGTTCCTCCTTGCTCGGCTTTTTATTGCGTGAAAGCGTTTATTTACATGACAACATTCATTGGATAGTATAGTTCATGCATATGTTAAGTTGTCCAGGATGATATACAGCTGTTCTGTATATTTCCTGTGCATCGTGTATTTGCAAGTGTATTTGCAGTCCCTATGTCATCTAATGTAATGTAATGTAATGTAATCTAATACAGGGGTGGGCGGGTTTCTGTCCAGAAGTGTTTATCCTCGTTAGATTTACGTTTACGGGTTCTTATCTAAAGATGTTTACGACCATTGGAATCTAAAATCTTGGAGGGCCCAATTCCTGTTTGAGGACAAAGATCATTTGTGCATGTGAGTAGTCGAAATAACAGCTATAGAAATAGAGGGGAAACTCTAACAGCAGTCGATTAGAAAAAGGGAGGAGATATTTCTCCTCTCTCTCGCCGGACGGTGGGTCGGATTCCATTTTTTTGGGGGGGGCGATGCAATTTGGACGAGCGCCGTGTTCGGAGCAACGGAAGCGAGCGCCATCTTTGAGCACGACACGTCCTTCCGAGATGACAAATGTATGCTTCTGGTCGCCTGACGACCGCGCCTTTTTAATTCTCTTTCTCCACCACTAATGGCTTTTCCTTTCCTGTTCACGATCAATGCGCCGACTGAAAACGTGGCAGTTCGAAAGAACCCAAACGTGCTGCGATCTTAGGTTCGGCCAAAGTACGCGGGAGTTATATTCATGGCGTAGAAGTTCAGATTTGAACCTCTTAGCTCGGATTATCTCCGGGTCTATTCAGGCGGTGGAAGCCACTTGAGAAGAGCTCATTACCGAGAGCGTTTACATTCAGACGGCCTTTGTCTTTTTTTTTTTTTTCCTCGCACATAATCTGCGTCTTTCTCGCTGTAAATTCAAAATGCCACCGAGGTTAATGTGGCTAAACCCTTTAGCCGCCGCCGCCGCCGCTGCTGCCGCTGACATCGGTCTTCCGGAAGCTGTTATTTCTTAAAATATCAACTCTGCCACCGTTAATCTGGTGGGCGAGTAGTTCCTGTTTTCGAGACCTACGACGATTAGACATCATCGAACTGTCGACGTCAGAAAAACAGACGATACGCTGGTTTAGATGATCGTAGTTTCCCAAAAAGTGACGATGTAGAAGGTGATTCCGTTGACATCGTCTTGATTATGTAAAAATATTTTATTGTAAAGCCACGGCATCGAACAGACACCGCAGTCTGTCCAGAGAGCATTCGGCCAATGTAAACGTCTCTCTAGATCTGGCTTTCTCTGGACATCTGGGGTTTTCTTAGGGAAATACCTCTGAGCTCACTAAGATGGCTCTCAATCGTTCCAGCCTCGGGGGCGCCGAGAAAAAGGGCCGTTAACCTTTTTCCGATTTCTTTAATTGGGCGGTCATTAAAATAATATTCTATCCCATCTCTAACTTTATGACCTCGTTGGCCAATCTTGACATCGTAAACTCTCGTTAGGTGTGGTGGTGACCTTCTGCACTCCTTAAGCCAGACGGTTCAGATACCTCATCATCGACATTTCAACATTTGAGACTCCGACTGATTGGATCACTTGACTGATTGGAACTCCGATTCATTTCCGACCGGAAACATTTCACCGAATTTAAAAGGTTCGCCAAGAGTGCGAGTCCACGGGACATCAACTCTGGGATCATGCGACAAAGTTTTGCCCATCGCCACGGTGTTTCTTTCTGAACTCCGCCGGGTTCCAAAGGGAGAGCGCAGCGGGTGAGTTTGAATAAAACGGAAATTTATCCTTTCAGAGGCGACCGGGGAAAAGCACCCTTGGGACTCAAAAGAGGCCAAATTCCTTTAAGCGTAAACTTTGTCCTCTTGCTGGCACTGGACTGCACATTGGGTTCAGTGAGACGGAAAAGGAAGTCTAATGAGAGCTTGTTAGGACGCGGGAGAAAGCCCCCGAGGTCCAAACACACTAGTTAATATAGGTTTTTTTGCATTCTTCAAAAACACTCAAATAAATAATAAATGCACGCACAAGTGTGTGGCCTCAAATGCTGAGGCATCATCTCTGAAAGTCCTAGAAAGTTCCATTAGAGAGCTAGTGGTGACTTTGGGTGTTTTATCGCACCGTTTTGCCATCACAGTGCTGTGTCAAAACCCAGGAGAAGAACTCTGCAAATCTGCTTCCTGAAGCAACCAGAAGGGCACTTCTCTCCAGACTCACTGTTGTCTACATCAGAAGTGGCTTCACCCAAAAGTCCGGTTCCATTGTTCGGTGCTTGGGTCTGCAGTGTTGTCCATGACTACTTGGATCAATATTTCCAAAATGAAAAAACTGTCAGGCAACAACGCGTTGATAATTTTCATGTCGAAACCAGGCTGGTTCTCTACCCTATCGTCAAACCAGGTAGTAGCCTGATCCACGGCTGAAGTCCGTTTGAGTGCAGCTCGTGACCGACACCCTTCTTAAAACTGCAGCTCCTCTTCTTCTGCCTGCTGCTCCCTTCAGGGTTCACTCCAGCCAATCAACTTCCACCCAACTGTCATACATGTCCTGCACCAGTGAAGTATACTTCTCTGCCCCTCCACACTACCTCATCCAGTATCATGGCTCCTCTCTCCGCACCCTGTTGTTTACTTTTTTTCAAGATCCACAAAGGCCCAATGCAGCTCCCTCTGGCCTTATCTGTAGGTCTCTTCATACATTCTTTGAGCAAACACCGCATCTGTAGTACTTTTCCTCGGCATGAAACCAATGCGAACTTCTGCTCTCCATCTAGTTTCCATCCTGCACTTCCTCATTCCATCACCAAGTCATCTTATCTACGTTAGCTCTAGTTGTCCAATCATCTGGAAGCCGATTGACCGCAGAGAGGTTTTCTCAACTCCTCCCTTTTCAGCTTCAACCACTTCCTCCTCTGCTCTGTCGTTTTGCTCGTCTCCAGGCGTCCTGCAAACCACCATCCGATGCCGTGTGGCTGCACTCTTACCTACCACTGCTTTGCAAGCTATGCCCGTGCAAGATGTAGCCTACCTTTGTACGCCTACCTCTGCTCTTACCTATGTTACCCTATGTTCCTAGCTCTTCTGGAAAAAAGTATTCATCCATCCTTGCAAAGTCTAAAACCCTCCCTCTGTGTTCCTATCCTGTATACCAAACCTGCCCATCACCTCTCTATCACCTCTGCTGCCTACGCCAACATGTCCACTGAAGTCTACACCAATTACCACCCTCTCACCTCTGGGTCACTTCATGTGACTCACCCCAGAATTTCTCCTCGCCCAACTCACATCCCACCCGTGGGCTTGAGTCACTAAAAGCCTTCTCTCCTCAGGCACATCTTCAATTTCTCACCAGATTCAAATCTATCATTTCATTTTCTGAGGAGAATTTGGCGGTTGAATATAGGGGGGACCGGCCTCGAAGGCGCTGCACGACTGGAGCAAGTTAAAAGTAGACTGAGCATAACGAGCCGCGGGTTTTTAAATCAACAGACGGCGGGAGTTTGAAACCGGGTACAGGATTTTTTGGCCATAACGTGAGGGGAAAAATCCTCGGAGGAAATATTCCGATTAAAGAGCCCTTTGTTCCAGGGTACTGGCAAAGCATATTTAGAGGAAATTGGTCCAAAGAAAAAGGTTTTCTTGTGCTGGTGTCTATACATCCGGCGACTCTGGTCTCTGCATAACATGATCATACTCTCACGCGGGAGGCCAAGTCTACACGAAGCTGCCTTTTCCCCAACGGAGTTTGCCATTGCGTAACGTATCTTATCGGCAAAGACCAACGGTGTCAACCTTAATCCGACGCATTTTAAATGAACTGGAACGCCCACTGTGAGTCCGTCTACATCGCGCAGCATCAACGGTGATGCTCATGCGGACGCGGGGAGAAAATCCCCTCGGCACAGTTCAGGCATCGGGCAGGACCCCAAAGAGAGAAGGCTGTTTAGCTTAAGAATTATTTGCCCACTTGCCATTTCTAATGCATCGCTGGGTATCTGCAAAGCCCAGCGTTGCTTTGTTTGTTTTCTTTCTCATCTAAATATGCAAAGACTAGAGGGGGGGGGTTTGTGAAAAGACGCGGCACGTCTGAAGTGGGAGCCTGGCCGTTCGAAACGAAAACGCCGCGTAAAAAAAAAAAAGGTATCGGTCGACGGCGGCGATCTCAGAAGGGGGTCACGTGTTTACGACCCTACTGGGTCAAACATGTCACGGATGAAACGGCTAGCGAAACAGGACGGCGCGACAACGAAGGGAAAACCGGATGAAGCCTTTGTGTTCGCAGAAACACGCTCTTTTTGTAAGCCTATTAGCGCATGTAAAGAAGGGATGAGGGGTGATCCACACACACACACACACACACACACAGCTGGGCTACACAGATCCCAAACTGTTGTCTGTCTGCCTCGTTGGCCCAAAGAATAGCATCAAATTCCCTTCCTGCATTATTCATTCTCCCCGTTTCGACTCGGCCCTTTTCTCTTTGCACTGCCAATTTGTGCAAATCTTGCTATTTCCTCCATTCTTCACATTAATCCACCAATGTTTTTCCAAGCGAACGTCCTCCCAGCTTTTCTATCCTCACGCCTCTGTTGCCTCTCTTTCTTGCCCTCCCTCTTCCATTCATCTCCCGACCGCCTCCTTCCCCTCGTACCTCGGCTCTCGCCGCCTCCCGTCCTTGTACTCGTCTCAACCGCCGAGGCGCTTGTTAGCTCGGTGGAAAGACGAGACCCCTCGTTCTCCTCCTCCTCCTCCTCCTCCTCCTCCTCCGCGGTTCCTCGGCAACTGCCGGCCTGAGTTACGACGGCGTGTACCTGCGGGTGCCGACGAGGGAGGCGGGAATTTGTGTTTGATCAATTCCTCGGCTGGTGGCGTAATAAGAGGTGACACGAGACGGTCAGGAACATAGCGAGACCATGTCTCGCTACTTATTTGTCACTTTCCTCTAGACACACACACACACACATATACACACACGTATACAGGACTGTACAGTTCTTTATCTTCTGTGATGCAATTACACAAACAAAAATGTCATATATTCTGGATTCATTACAAATCAACGGAAATATTGCGAGCCTTTTATTATTTTGAAATGGCTGATTATGGCTTACATCTTAAGAAAACTCAAAAATCCAATCTAAAAATATTAGAATATCGTGAAAAAGTAATTTTTGTTGAGCGTCGGGATGAAATGAGCGTGATGGAGATGTGGAGCCACACCGGATTGGCCAATTTCTCCAGGGGGGCTACAGTAGCAGTGTTTTTTAATTAAAAAAAAAGTAAACCAGGATGAAGGTTAAAAAAAAAAAATAATAACAAAAACAAGACAAAGACCAATTTATGGGTAAAATGATACTTTATACTTTTCTCCAGTTGGAACTCCAACAGGAGTCATTTTCCAGGATCTTTTTAGCGATGGTGTAGCTGGAGCCTGACTTTATTTCAGAGCCAGATTTCGAACTGTATCGCCGCTGTTTGTGGTGTAAACCGCGCGCAGAAACAGCGTTCGGATAAAAATCAAGATCACCTCACGCCGCCGAACCTCGATGAAATTTAACGCGCGAAAGAAGCCGAGGCTTTTTGGAAGAGCAGCTTTGCGACGGACGCGAGCAGATGGTTCGGGCGGAGGATCTGAGGCTTCCTCCAGCTGCCGATCCTCTGCAGGGACCTGAAACAGCTCAAACGCTGACACACACACACACACACACACCGCTGGGGGTGACGGCCTGGCAGATGAGACTAGGCCACGAAGCACATCGCTGCCGGTGTGTGTGTGTGTGGACGTCGTCACGCAGGCTAAATAAGGGCCTGGCATTGTTATCTTGCAAAGTGGGGTGCAGCTCAAAAACGCCGGCCTTATAAGGCGACAGTTGGCGGCCTGGACGTCCCACCTCGCCGTGTGTGTTGTGTTTCAGTTGTTTTATGGCTGGCTGGTCAGTATCAGTATGTTCCTCCGGCTCTGCAGCTTCAGGGACATCTAATAATAGTATCGGCGTGAAAACTATTAACACACTTTTTACAGATCTTCAGCACCCACTCATCCCGTGTGTATCGCATTCATGCTCACACTGCAGATCCATCTGATATATTCTGTGTGTTCTGCCTCCAAGAGTGTTTACTACCGTAAAGCCCTGGCGGAGGCGCGGAATGGGATTTCATTTGTTTCGTCAAAAACTAAATCTGAGAAACTTTGTAAAACAAACAAAAAAAAAAAAAAAAAAAAAAGGATGATTATGAATGTTTGAAAAGCCAGGTCACAAAAAGTGGGCTAACCGAGCATTGCTAAAGCTAATTTCCACCTTGCAATGTTGCCATTCAAGTTTGAACCTTCCTTAAAAAGGGGAGGATAAACTAGTTTTTTTTGTTTTTAACAGAGGGTCTGCAAATGTTATGAGGGTGACCTTCACCTCAGGAGATGTGGTGTCTGACACAT
This sequence comes from Fistularia commersonii, assembly GCF_037954325.1. NCBI lineage: Eukaryota > Metazoa > Chordata > Actinopteri > Syngnathiformes > Fistulariidae > Fistularia > Fistularia commersonii. The sequence goes on from NC_141307.1 coordinate 4,230,188, forward strand.
TATCAGCCTAAAAAGATCTTTGAAAGACCTACTAATTTCCTGATTTTTAGGCGCAACTCTTTTTTTCCCCACAGGCGGCTTCAACAACGATGCGGTTAATTTAGGATATTTGGGGGGGCGAACGAGCTTCATGCCGCCTAAACATTTAGCCACTTCACATCTGACCAAGGAAAATACCAGGAAATTCTGAGGCTGTTCAATTCTGACACTGAATTAGATGACTTTCTGGTTTTCGTGGACTTTTCCTTGTGTTATTTATAATCTCTCTTTTCCCATCTGCCCTGTTACAGGCACTCTTTGGGGAAAAAAGCGTTTCCAATACGTATTTGCAGATGTTACCACTATGTATTTGATTAAAAAAATTAAAAAAATGTTTGTGTAACACCTTTCTGTTTAAATAATTCTCATGTTACAAAGTGGACAACTGCAGCTTCTATATATATATATATATATGTACATATATTTATTTTGATATTTTTAACCGGTGCGGCTTATATTCAGGTGTGCTCTCTCGTCTGGAAATTACAGTACTTTGTGCACATGAAGGTTTTCCGATTCTAAAAATGGCACGGAGGAATTCCCGGCTTCAGAGCTAAAGGAGAACCTAAATCGTGAAACGATCGGCCTACGAACAGAGTTTAATATCAAATTTGGAATCGAGCTGCGTTCGAGCCTCAGTGCACAAACACGCAAACCGACAAAGTTACTTGCTTTGCGGCATTTTGAAGCAGCGGCGGTCGTGCGTAACTTTCCACATTGTTTACATCGTTTCTGACCGTGTTCGACTGTTATAACACTTTTTTTGTTCTTTTTTTTTACCGTAAGTTAGCCCTCATTATGGCTCCCAAAAAAGTTGAGAATGCGAGTGATAGCTGTGTTAAGAAGTTCAGAATTACAATCGATGTGACGACGGAAATAATAGCTAAACGTGAGAGTGATGTTTGTGTTACAGATCTCGGCAAGCACTACGACACAGCGAAGTAAACGCGGTAAATACAGATGCGGCGTAAGAGGTGACTACGTCATCCAAGCAGAAGTCTCAAGTCTGAGAAGAAGTAAAAGAGTGATTGTCGGTTTGGATTAATGGAAGAAAGCTTGTTGGAAATAGCGTTAGCGAGGGTCTTATATGCGAGCAGGCTTTACTTTTGCTGATTTAGTGAAGGAAACGCGACTACAAGTGCAAGAGAAACAAGACCAGGAACTCATTAGTGAAGGTTATCTTCAATTCCTTTCTGTATTTTTGCCGCAAATAACCCGTAAAAAAAAGTTTTCCGGGGCAGGAGAACGGATAAATGGCATTTAAAGCGATTTCAAAGTCAGCTTTATTATCAATTTCTCCACATGTACTAGACATACAGAGGAATCGAGAAGATACTTCTCAATTTCCCACGGTCACATGTGATGAACAACATAATAAAGTGCGCATTAACTGTAAAGCGCACAATAAACAAACAAACTACAGAGTATAAAGTGCACGCAGATACAATCTACCGGTGCTGAGGTGAAAAGATTTAATAGAAGAAAAAAAAAAAAAAAAAAATTAAATTAAAAAAATGAAATTGAAAAAAAAAAAAAAAAAAATTAAAACAATTTAATAAAAAACCTGAAATGTGTACATATACATTCGCCTGTCTCTCAAATCTGCCCGAGAAAGGGCTCTATGAGGCAGATCCCGAGCTGCTGTTCCGCGGCCTTTGGAGAGGAGCCGTACCGGTGGCACCGTGACCAAATCCTGCGCGCAGTAGCAGATGCCATCTGTTCCGGCATCAGCTCCGGTAAGCCTCAACATCCTGCAAAGTGCTTCATCCCTTTCCTTCGTGCCAGAGAGAAGCCCCAACCTCGTCCAAAGGCCCAGGGAGGACTTCTCCCTTCCTGGTCGACTTAGCGGGACACAATGACATCAACCTCGGTCAGGCCTGAAATGGTTCTGACGTCTGCGGCGACCCGTCAAGTGACCGCCTGTACTGGGAAGGCAGGAAGGAAGAGGCGCAAGAGAGAGAGAGGTCCAAATACGAGCCTCTGGTAGCAGAGTGTCGGAGGCAGCAGGGGTGGAAAACTCAAGGCGAACTTGTTGAAGTAGCCGCAGGGGCTTCATGACACCGGGTCCTGGGACTCTTAGCAATCGACGACCGGCCACCGAGAACATCTTGGAAGCTGCCGAAAAAGCTTCCCTGGATAAAGATGGGTGACCAGTGGCGCAGTTAGCTACCTGGACACTGGCTGAGGGTGTCAGAAGATATGACACGAAACACCCAATGTGTCCAGGTTGTACCGCGAGGTGTACAATATGACCGGAATATGAATTTGAATATAGAGTCGCGGCAGTTATCTGTACAGTTTAGTGCAAAAAAACAGCCATTAAGTAATACCATACAATAGCAGTTGAGAAACGAAGTGGATTCAAAGGTGTAAAAGTCAGTGTTTCAATGGGAAGCGTTGATTCGGTTCGCAAACTGAGTCGAGGAAGCCGAGGTTCTACAAATCTCTGACTGAACCACCCGAGCATCTTAGAGCGAGGGAGGTTCACACCTTCGATTGGGATCTGGAGTCAAAAATGCCGCCGCGAGGCAGATTGCCAGCGAGCCGCCATCCCCGGACGGGTATCGGTTACGTTTAACCTGCGGGTTCGTGCCTGATGGAGAACGTTGGTACCAGGAAGAACAGCTACTGGAATATGCTGGCGTTGTTGTCCAGATATAAGAAAATAAACACAATGAATTGACCAGACTAGTGTGTTAAAAATGTCCAATCATTCGCGCGGTCATAATTTCACAACTTCCTCTGCCGCTCGAGCCGTCGGAGTAGTTTTATATCGTTCGATGCACAAGTAACTACAGTTTTGGATGAATGTGAATCGGTTAATACGACTGATGATTTCAGATGAAAATGTCACATTCGCGCATGTATTATTAGCAGAGCGCCCCCTAGTGGCGGGTTTCGGTTACTATGGTTTTTCATGAGCGGCAACATTAGATGGAAAGACCTCGCCGTGATTTGACTTTTTGGGACAGGACAGTCCGCTCTCGGTTTCGTCTCAAAAGTAAAAGGGGATTATCGTGACCGTCATGACGCTTCATACAGCAATAACAGGAAGTGGGTGGAATCAAAAGCCTGGAGCCAGGCTAACAAAACGGTGACAACAGCTCCGAAAAGCAAACAAGCCAAAAGTTGGCAAGGTGATTTATTTTTCATCTAAAATAAACTGCTTTTAAAAAAAAAAAAAAGATATATTCATAGAACTCAAATTGAGTTGGCTTAGTCAAAGTTACAGCTGCTGTCAGGAGTAGCCACGGCAACAAAAGCTTTGGGTGGAGAGTGAGAAAGGAGCTAAAAGCATTTCTGATGGGAAAAATGACACGGTATTGATTAGAACGTGGCCATTTTGCCAGCGAGCTTAGCATTACGTGCAATCATTCAACACAAGTCGGCATTCAAAAGAAGAAAACTGTAGTTTCTGACAGCGGATCCGCCTGAATTACCGCGGCGGGTAAATGACATCCAGCTGATGGACAGGGAGCCGCGGGTGATGAGCTTCACGCCTCCGACTCCCCGACTCCTTTCACCGGGGCGCCGCCGCCAGTCAAACTCACTTCGGCTGCCGGTGTTGTTCGGCGGCAACGGTGGGGGGACGATAACTGCTTTGCATGTTGATTAAAATGACAGACGTTTGTTTTTTTCGCTGCATCCAGAAGCAAAGGGGAGCCAAAATCATGTTTTTTTTGGGGGGTGAGACGCTCTCCGACGTTCTCATCACACCCCCCCCCCAAAAAAAAAAAAAAAAAAATCACACAAACGGCAATGAGAGAAAATGACATTATTGTGGAAGTCTTTATTTAAAATGACAATGACTTTCGGCGAACTTATCGAGCGTACTCTATTACAGTGCGGTTAATGACGCCGGACCGGAGGCGAGTGAATTAAAGCTCTCTCTCCGCCGCAGTAAACAAAACAAGGAGCCAGACTACGTTTGTTTGGGGGAGCGAGAAGCTGCAGCGAGTCCTGCATAAGTAATTTATATTTGCAAAGAATTACTTGAAAACAGTCGCTTGGCCCGGTTTGTATGACTGTGCCGAAAAAGATAACCAGAGCGCCCGAGGTTTTTTTTTGTTTTTTTTTTTCCCCCCACGATCGTTTTTGCAAACGAAGGTAATATTTTTCACGAGCAACATACCCGCGCCTGCCGGTTTATCACCTAAAGGCTCATTCATGCTCGGGTTGAACCAACTTTTACGTCGCCATTGTTGTTAATGAATTCATCCACTAGAGGGCAGTGCAGAGTTCGTTTCCGAGTTCATTTCAGATGAATATTCAGTCTCACAATTTCCGCTGTGGTTCGGCTACTGCGGTTTCGGCCAAACGGCACGGACCGAATCCGAACGTTTATTTTAAACAAAGTCACTGGGCTTGTTGACGAACCAGCGATACGGCGTGTTCAGTTCTGTTCTGACAAAAAAGCAGCGGCCGCTTTGTGTTTCTTGTGAGACGAACCTGCGCACCCACAAAAAAAACCAAAAAAAAACAAAAAAGAAAAAAAGAAAAACTGAAACCGACCGACTGTGACTCGACGCAGCTATTGCTCCACCGCGCAATCCGGAGCTTCTTTTCCACTTTGGAAAGAACTAAAATGTCTGGGCGAAACATCCAAACTAGTCTTTCGGCAACACTTTCTCTTATGGACTTAAAAAAAAAAAAACAAGAATAAAAGAATCGATCAGAGAAGTTGTTCTGGACCGGGTTGTGCATCATCAGTAGCTCTAAATAAACCTCCAAACACCGTAGCATTTTTTTACCCTATACATCATCTTCGACCAAAAGCACTTCTATTTACAAGCCTGTTCGACGAGCGGCACGGCTGATAACCGACGGCTGACAAAACGCCCTGAGAATAAGTCATCCGCTGTGATGTGATGGGAAAGGTGTGGAGCGCCGGGTGGGCCGGGGGTGAAAGAAGGGAGGAAAAAATAAAGATAAATCGAAGGTGTACAAGGCGCGGGGTAGAGGGGGAGTGGAAGGGGCTGCGCGGGAGCCGTCACGGCCGGCGAGGTGGACGGGCGGCGCAGCCGGAGAGCTCTTATCAGCCGGCTGCAGAACGCCAGCCAGGGGAGCGACATGGACGCCTCCCTTCCATTTGGATTTCGTGTCCCGTGGATGACGGTGAAGTTGCCGTGGCATTTTTACCGGGAGCCCCCGTCTTTTGGATGAGTTTATCCCAAAATGTGCGATTTTCCTAATTTCTTCTGTTGCCGCAACGGATCTATTTCTTGTACTAACACCAGCGGGCACAAATTTTTAGAAGCCGGTTTCTGAATCGCTTCCGGGGAAAAAAAAAAAAATCTATGTTAAGAACAAGGGGCTTTTAATTAGCGCTGTAAAAATAAATGATAGGAATCAACCGAAGCGGCCCGACGGGACGCGGCAGCCGCAGACTCCAGACCCGATCCCTCATTAGCACATTGATTTTCAGACGGACGTCAGCGGGGTGATTGTCATCGGGGATAATGAATAGTTGTCAGCGGCGCCGTCCCGACTTCCGCTCCGACTCACGCCCATCGAGTATTTCTGGCACCTGCTGGCGTAAGTGATCTGAAGGGAGCTGCTAAGAGCTGCCCGACGGGAACGCTGATGAAACGCCAATCCAGGAGGCAACCGGCCCCGTGTTCGGTTTTGACCGAGGATTCGGCGTCCGAGATTTCGGACACGCCGTCTCGCTTTGCAGGAACACGCGACAATTCTTAACCTGATTATTTAGAGAAAGCCGGTCGCTGGGTAAGATGCGGTTGGCACTCTTACGCACTTGTGCTCCAGTTGTAGGATTCACTTGTACAGTATACGCTTGTTTTTCGCGGGGGTTACGTTCCCAAAAGAACCCGTGATAGGTAAAATCCGTGAGGTAGAAACCTTTATTTTTTTTACAATTATTATACAATTAAATACTCTATTATACATTGCTGCTGTCGTCCTTTGTTTTTTTCTTCCTTCTTTATGGAACGAACGGAGGATTCATTCATTCCGTAATGTCGACCTACAGCCGCATAGCTTTTACCTTCCCTTAGCATGTCCAGAAGTTTAACTTTATCTGCGATAGATAGCATCTTCCGCTGCCTTTTGGGAAGTTTTGTCAACATTATGGGTTTTAGAGAAACTCGAAATCGCAAGAGAATTTGCACGTACGTCATGTAAATTCGGCAAGCTGTTTTACGTACGCGTGCATATTAAACTGCGACGTTATTGACGCACAGGTAGAGAAGAAGCGGAGTGACTTTTTAGCCAATCAGAATGCAGAACGCAATGCACGACGCAAATCCGTGAAGTAGCGAAACCGTGAAAAGTAAACCGCGTTATAGCGAGGGATCACTGTACGGTGGAGCAACTGGACGGCGTCAGGACCAGGCAGGAATTGGAAAAAAAGTCCTCTTTCTGCGGCGCTAAGCTCAGATATGGCGGATGGAGGGATATTGAGAACCGGCGGTGATTGACATGGCTCTGGGGGGAAAACACTCGTCTTATCTCATTTTCTGTTATGAGAGGAAGGAAGTCCTTCCCGTCTGTAAAGTTTTATTTGTTTTCCTGTCCTTTTTCATTTTTTTTTTACACCGGATGAAATAATAAATGGACCGCAGCTACTGCTCGCTCTAAATTCACCCCGAAATAAAAATCCAACCTGAATTGAAAATAAAATACACACTTTTGACAAGTGATGAGTGAGTCAACCAACGTCATCGACGGCATCCTTATGTGCCGGTGCTTCTGCCTGCAAAACGGTGTAGTTTGCCAGTTTTAGCCTCTCACAATAATAGCGAAATAATAACAATAATCCACTCATTGAAGCCAAAGTAAAAAAGAAACGCGGTTCTTTTAGGATCCAACGGCTGTCGGAGATTGGACAAACAGAAAAAAAGGTGAAACTGGGTGAGTTTTTTTTTCCTTTTTCGCGTCAGAAAGGTCTGCTCTGCGCAACATGCATAGTCAATATATTTTTTTCAGTGGGAAAAGCCTGAACAGAATGGAAGCCGGACCAGCACAAGTGTCACATTCAGCACAAAATGTCATTTAAATGAGGTTGGAACTGTATGAAGATGCGAGACGGGAGCCGGGATCGATACATCATTGGGGGAAGAGCAGTGAACGCCGGCAGAAGAGGAACGAGCTGTAGCTCGTAAGGAAACCCGACCCAGATTACATTAAAGTTCTCATCGGCTATCGGAATAAATGCATCGATGCTGTCGGTTCAACAAATTCACGATCACGTGGCAAAGTATGTAAGTGTACCAGAAAGCTGGCGAAGCAAAAATTATTTGTCATCAACCTGGACTCTGTAAAATCACTGGAGATGCGAGAAGAACAGACGGGAAAAATGAGGCGTGATCTAAGTCCTCGATCAGATTTGTGTTTATCTAGTGTTAATTTTTTAAGAATTTTCATTTATGGCTATTGATCATTAAACACTGTTACTTTTCATAAGGGGTGTAATTCTATATTTTCCGGACAACGTTTTTTTTTTCTCTCACCCAGTGCACAGCAGGAACTTCACACACTGACATCCAAACTAATACGCTTTACAATAAAAATACAAACTGTGTTTTCAAAATTGGAGTTTGTTCAGTTAAGCCGTAGTTAAAATATATATTTACGCTTCGATGGTGTCAACATGCTAGCACAGGTCATGAACATAATTTTTTGTCTTTTTCATCGCAAGTGGACTAAATCACATCATTAAAAGCAAATCTAATGGAAATTACTGCCGTAAATTTAATTCTTAATAAATCATGTCACTGGTATGCAAGGGACAGTGGTTCAAGGGGATTCGTGCATTTGCTCAGATATATAAAAATTAGCGGGAACATTGACCGCAAGCCGTGGAAAGTCAAAACAATGAGCCGATGCTAAAGTTACACCTGGGATCCTGGAGTATTTTTCCGATCCGATCAGCCGTAATGGAGACGTCTCGGGCGCCGGCGTGCTGCCGGGATTCCCGAAAAGAAGATCCGGCCCGGTAGGGACGGTTTTCGCCGAAACCGCGTCCAGCGAGACGCGAGCCGGTGAGAACGCAGCGGCAGATCACATCAGCGGTCACCGAATAACGTTAGCGCTCCACGTAACCCGCTTACTCAGGCGCCGCCGTATCACATAATCCGTGATATATTGTTACCGATCCGAGCCGCTGTTCATTTAGAAATATTCGGAGAGGTATCACACTGCGGCTAGGCTTTGTTTAACTTGAACCAAATTTTCGTTCTCGCTTTATTGCCTCCGGTCTTTGGAGCGACGCATCCCTCTGGGATCACGCCACATTTTTAACGTAAATCGCTGATATCGTATTTTCCTGACGTTTTTTTTTTTTTTTTCATATTTTGCCGGGGGTGCGACTTATACTCTGGAGCAACTAATGTGTGAAATAATTGAGCTCTCTTGCTCTGATGTGTGTGTGTGTGTCTGTCTGTGTCTTTAATATAACAGCGATCGTCACACACACACACACGCCAACCGATCAAAATTCAGCGGGGGCTGGTCATGGCAGAAGTGCGTTGTGAAAAAAGAAGCTACCAACGACTTCTGCGCCAATGAAAATAGATCATTTCAACATTCGCGCTAACTTATAAAAACAACTGAGAAGGGCTGAACAAAAATGGCACCAAAAAGATAATTGTATTCTGCAGGTTACAAGCCGGAAGTTGTGAAATACGCAGCCGAAAACGGCGATTGAGCAGCAGAGAGAAAGTTTGAAGTTAGTGAGAAACTTGCAAGGGACTGGCGAAAAGCGGAGGTTACTCTTACTGAAATGAAGAAAACTAAAAAAGCTAATCGCGGGCTAAAAGCTAGCTGGCCACGGCCAGAGGAACGAGTTCACACATGGGTGCTTGAACAACGTGCTGCCGGGAGAGGCTTGTCAACGGTACAGTTGCCAAGGAGATGAATAGAAATGAGTTTGCGGGAGGACCTTCCTGATGTTAGCGCTTCATGCAACGCAATCGCGTCTCTGTCAGAGCAAGGACGCCATCCTGTCGGGATCCAGAAAGGCTGGAATAATTGGAATTGCAAGTGACGATGACTCTGACATAAGCGACGTACCGGTAGAAGAGGAAGCGGCGCACTGTCTTCCTTCGGAGTTGTTCAGAAGTGACACCGAAGATGAAGATTTCGTTGGATTTAGTGATTAAGAGTGACACAGATTGTTTGGTTGTAGGATGTGCTATATGCTATCGTTATTTGAATGACTCTTTCCATAATATGTTACGTTAGCATAGCCTAGCAGGCACGTTCTCAGTTTGTTGTTAATACATCATATAGGCTATACTTGTTCAGCCTGTTGTTCTCTATTCTACTTTCATTTTAAACTGCTTTTCAACATGAAATGTCTATTTTTGGTGTTGGATTTTATTTAATAAATTTCCCCCCCCAAAAAATGCGACTTATACTCCAGTACGATTTATTACTGTTTTTTCCTTCTTTGTTACGCATTTTATGGCTGGTGCGACTTGGACTGCGGAGCGACGTATAGTCCGGAAAATACGGTAATTTAAGCTTTAAAAGATTCAAGATTAAACCCGCGCCTTATAATTTGGAATTTCGTGTGCGTGACTTTTTCTTTAGCGGTTTAAAGTCTAATATTGCGTCTCCGCCGCGCGCCGCGTCCGTACCTCATTCCCTCCGTGGACTTGTTCTGGTAGTTGCAGTAGAGCTGCGGCGTGCCGAGCATGGCCTCGGTGAAGACGGCCAGGAAGCCCAGTGTCTCCACGAAGACGGCCGAGTCCAGCAGGACGTAGGTGATGTAGGCCGCCACCAGCGTGAAGGCCGCCACACACTGCACGTAGTCCTGGAAGCGGCTCCACGACCAGAAGTAGTTCCAGTCGAAGTCTGGAGGAGGACAGAAAATGGGGGAGGAGAAAAGAAACGAATGAATTCAAGCTCTTTGGCCGATGGAGGAAGCGGAGATAAGACTCGGCCAGCTGGCCGGTCCTGGCAGGCTCACAGACGCACAACTTCAGATTCATTTATCCGGTTAAAAAAAAAAAAAAAAAAAAAGAAAAAAAGGTAGTAAAGCCAAGCTCTCCGGAGCAGAAACAAAGTTGCTTTTTTTCCCCCCTGACAAGGGAGAATCTCTTCCTAGAGGAACTACGGACAAACTACAAAAGCAGTTGGAAACACTGGAGTTTTGTCATCCCCTTCATCGCTATGGCAACGACTAAGCCGTTAATAATGGAAATACTTCGACTGCACTTAGAAAACTGCTCCCGATGGCCGGCGGCCAAAATGGACATTTTCCGACGCAACTCGGGAACCCGCCGTTGTCACGCTAAAGTAACGTCAACACAGTTCGTCGTCCCAGCCTGTGTGCGTGTTTTGTTTTTTTGTTTTTTATTTCTCTGGTTAAAGGGCTGAGCGAAAGCCCCGTCGCCGTACGATACATTTTTTTTTTTTTTTTAACATTTATTAGGACAGGTTCCTTAACAGAGTCACACACATTCTTACAAAACCTCATAACAAGATACACATTATAGAATATTCTTTATAGGTCACTTATTTCCTCACGAGCAAGCGGAAAATAAAATAAAACTAGAAAAAACAAAACAAAAACATCTAACTCAGTCAAATGGAGAGAATATCTTCAACTCTCAAATATTTTTTAATGGGTGCCCATTTGTCAAGACATACATTTTTTTTTTTTTAATTTTAAAATAACTTCACACGGTGAGCTGTGAGTTTTCACACAACTCCCACAATCCCCTTCTCACGCCGGGCGGTGAAAAAAAGAAAAACATCCGCCGCTGCAGAACGATGAGAGAAGACGGTTTCCTGTTCTAATAATGCTCCGCCGCTCTCTCCGTCTTTGCCGTGGAAATGATCCGATAAAGATTCGGAGCACGACGGCTGCTTTCCTGTAATGTGCCGCGGCCGATTCTGGCTCTGCGATGCATCAGACGGCTGATTGCCGTCCTTGAAAACATCCGGTCGTGGCGCGGCGGCGAGTCACTGGCGCCGCGAATTTCTTTGCCGCTCCAGCACGTTTTTTTTAACAACAGGTTTAATAACGGAAGCGGATGCGATTACACGCCGTGTAAAACTCGTATCTCTCGTCTGCGCCGTCTTAAAAGGGATTTCCGAGTGCCTCCGATGGAATAGTAGCAATTTATTTAATCACTTACAAATTAGGCGTTTTCTATTAAAAAAAAAAACAACAAAAAAACCCGTCACAGAGGTTTAGCCCGAAAACTCCCCCTCCCGAGCGATCGTGTTTGCCAGGTCTGATGAAAAAACGCCAGGTTAATGAACCTCTGAGTGAGTTATCGAATGAAATACTGCTCTGTTAGACAATTAGCGATTCTGAACGGACTCTGACATTTAAATGGCATTTCTGAATGCGGGAGCGTGGCAGCGCGCTTGCGAAGGTTTGTCCGCGTACTGGACGAACCCGGCGGATCCATTTGCGGCGAAAGAGTTCGGTAATTATAGCAAAATCTGTCATTCGGCGGCTGAAGGTTGGGTTGAAAATGGACATGATTTACATTACGAGGCTGCAGGACGGCGACACAATTCAGAGCGACACAGGGGCGTGAAGTTGTTTTAAGACGGTTACGGCGAACTTAAGGCGTAAACGGCGAATACGATCATCGCTGACCATGTGGGCGGTTGCAGGCCGGCCTTCAACGCCTCGCCGGAAGCCCGCCGGATTGTTGGAGATGGATTCAAGACCGATCAACAGCTGCTGCGATCATGTGACCGCGCGCCATGTCGGACAATACAATGTAAACAACACACGGCTGCAAGCATAGCTGCTCTATTGATGGTGTTACACTCTGCAGTCCAAACACCGCAGCAACAGAAACGCCACTGCTATGATGGCGACGATGACCTCATAATATGCAAACTTATTGCGCTAATTAGTGAGGGAATTATTAAAAAGGGTGTCTTGATGCTACAGATGGCTGCAAACTGCACCGCCCTCTCGTGCGCCGGTGGTGTAACTGCTACCTGACACCGTGCTAAGCTTGATTAGCATTAGCGCTGGTGACGGCACGGAGACTGTTAATGTGTTGCTAAAGTGATATCATCGGCTCCGTTGAAGCTTTTAGGTTTGTGGAGCTGCTTTGGTTTAAGCTCATTTCAAAATAGGCGAGTCGGGATTTTGCAACTGTAAACATGGCACAGGTGAAAAGTAACCGCCGGCGAATCTTTTTTTCCCCCACTCATGTCTGCAAAGAGAAGATTTAAATTTTTCCTCGCATTCCCTCCCACTCAGTGCTGTCGAGGGCTCTGAGGCGGCGAGAAGAGCAACTGGATTACATTTTCCAATTAGCAACATTAAGTATCTTTGCCATTTTTTGCAAGTTAATTCAGTGGCCGGGGATGCTGAGCAAATGGGAACAGTCTTGGCTCGAAACAAAGACTTTCTTTTTTGATAAATTAATGAATGAAAGTGCACGGCGGACCTATTTGATCAAGCTGCGGCCTCAGCCAAGGGGCCGACATGGAGACCAAATGCTTTCTCCGAGCTGCTATCACACACCTCTGAAGCTACTTTTACGACCGTTACCTCAACAAATTAAAAATAAAGACATCGTTTACGAATTTTCAATTGATTTCCTTCTAAGTTTCACGTGTGTTTGACGGCGATGTTTATTCCAGAAAATAGAAAAAATATAATGGAAATCTCCGGTATTGTTTTGAGACGGAGGAATATTGGGGACATAGAGGGTGCGGCGTGAAAATAAACACAGCAGTGTTGCGTTTGAGGATCGTCTTTAACATCCTGATGATTTTCAGGCTTAATTGTGCATGACGTTAAATCCGCACTGGTTTCCCGCATTGGTTTCCTGCGTAAATTCTCTACGACAGGTTTAATAACGACCAAGGAAAGGCGCAGAAAAGACAAAAACAATATGGTGTCAGTGTCGCCACTATCTACTGTTGCATCTCTCTTAGATTGTATGCTAATGCTAGCTCTTCCTCTAGCCGCCATGTTTACGTCTAGACTCTGCACTGCCCTCTAGTGGACATATTGGGTAACAACCATAGCAATGCAACACACACTAAGGAAGTCTGTGGGCGGTGATGTTTCACAATGTTTGAAAAGTAACCTGAGCAGAAAGGAGCCCTCGGGTGAAATTCTCCATTTTTTGGGCGGTGCAATTTTTTCATTTCTTCTCGTTGAAACAAAAGAGAGAATGTGACAAAGTCACTGAAATCACAGAAATTCCAGAATATTCAGTCTTAGTATGTCATTTTTGGGAACACAGGTGGGGAAAAAAAACGGAAAACCTTGACCAATTTTAAAGGACAGGCTGAGATGTTCCAGGACCTCTGCTGGCTTTGTTAGCAGTTAGCTCAGTGATCTGAAGGTGTGTCGTATGGAGCTCATGTGCGCATGTTTCACATGTGTGACGTCCCGTGTTCAATCCCTGCCATCTCCACTTTAAGTCGCTTTAGTTGTAAGCCAAATGACCGTGATGGTGTTGAAACAGAGCTCCAGGCTGTAGTCAGTGCCCACCGGGAAGTGTTTAGGTCGCCACTTCCATTTTAAAGAGTGCATCCACGCCCTCGGTTGCCCAGCGGTGGCAGAGTCATTGTCAAGCAGCCAAATACCTTCACAGTAAAGCGGCCTTGTGGGGAAGGTTGGACGGGCTGACCCCCTCTCGCCGTCCCCCGGCCCCCCCGCTGTGTGATGCACTCTGCAGGCGCTCCTTGCATCTGAATCTGGGGTGAATGAAACGGAATAATCCCAGCCGCTCGCGTCATTTATCCTTTCAAAACCGCCAAGTTCCCATTTTGTACAAACGTCCAGCTGTTTTGACGGAAGCCCCCGATGTGATAAATATCCTCGCTGCCATGGGAACGAAGCGAACGCGCTTTCATTAAGGCCTACGGAGCGAAGAGAGGGAACAATCGCAGAAATGTCCGGATGACGGCGTGTTCTGCCGGGCGAGTGGAACGGGCCGCTCTGCACGGCGGCACAATCTCCTGGGCGGCGTCTCAGCTCCGAAATTCATCTAAGAGCCGTGGCTCCGGGTGAGCTCATCCGCCGCTCCACTCTATTATTTATTTTCTTTTTCTTCTACCTGGCTGCTGTGGCGCTTTTCTATAATCTGCAATCTGCTTAGCCTTGAATTTTTTTTTTTCCTTTTTTCTTATTTACTGGCAGATGAATGAGCAGAGTCAGGCCTGCAAAGCCAGGATCAGAGAATACTGATCCCTGACACTTCTAACCACGCGTGGCGGCGGCGGCCGATTGATGGGCCGCTCGCACGAGCCCTGGCCCGGAAACAATGGGCGAGCGGGGAGAGCCAGCACCGCCACATCTGGGCCTCGGAGACAAGGAAGCGTCCCGCTTCGGTGCCAGGAAAAAAAACCAAGCCAAACGAAAAAAAAATGAGGCTTTTCCGCACGATTTCATGTGAAACCATTAAAAAGGATCCTCAGTGGCTGCAAAATAGCAGTTCGAAACAAAGCATTATGTAGTCCTGAAAGGACAGCTGACATGGAAGGGCAGCCGGGATCATTATACCACAATACTGCGTTCTTACTGCCCCCTAGTGTCCAACTACAGGCGGACGCACAGTTTCCAGGGCGCTGTTGCCAGTAAAACTATTTTTTATGTCAATTCTTTAAACCCCAACCCGGCAACGCAGAAAATTTGACAGGAACATGAGCAAAGACGGGGGATTAGATTGAAATAAATATTTAAAAAAAAAATCTCACGGCCGAGGTCTCCCTCGATCCTACTGCTGAGTCGGTCAGGGGTGTAAGTGCCGCAGGAGGAGACGTTTTGCGTTCATGCTTCCAGGACAGGACGAGCAGATTAGACATGGACATGCTCCTGTTGGTGTGTCATTTTAAAAAAGAAAAAAAAAAGCACACTGGGGAAAAAAAAAGAATCATGCCACACAAAATCATTCATTTATCACTGCAAGTCTTAGAACTACAGTGGGTCAGTAACAGGCTATTTGATTCGAGGGAATGATTTTCATGGGTTATTATGAGTGAGTAATGACAGACTCAGGCACAGCTTTGCACGTGCAAGGAGGCGTGTCCATGCAGGGCTTTGGAACCGGGGCGAGCGGCGTTACATGCAGGGGCTGCAACGGACTGGAACCGGGCGGATGTAAGTGATTCGTTAATGGCAGCCGGGTTGCGGGTGAGTCATCCAAACAAGACACACACACAGATGGAGAAGGCGGAGGAACTACACCCGACAGTTCAATGGTAGAACACACAAAGTTGTGTACATACCCAGAAAGAGCCTCTTAGGGATTCTGACCTCCTCGTCCTTACTGTCTGTCGCTACAGTCGGGGGAAAATGCATGGGTGAAAAAAGGGGGAATAACAGGGTGAGGGAAAGAAAAAAAAAAAAAAAAAAGGAGAGAGAGAGAGCTTGGGTTGGCTGATCTGTCACCTCCGTGAACTTGAGGTCAAAGGTCAAACACAAGGGGCCTATTTTGTTTGTAAGTACCGATGGTGAAATTACAGGGTGTTTAATGCAGTGTGCCCACAAGGGGGCAGCAACGTTGCGGTTTGCTCATCCGTCCAGCGTGTTTCGTGTTTAACCGCATACAAACGCACGGTTTTAGAAAACCCCCGGCAGCCAAAGCTGTCAGAAAAGTGGGTCGGTAAAAATGGGGAATCATTTGCGCTGATGTGATACAGTCGACTCGCGCTTGAATTTGACACAACACGGAGCTTGGGGTTCAAGAAACACAGAATTTATGACAATTAAAGAATAAACTGCAACCTGCAAAAGTAGTTTTTCTATGCTCTTGACCATCGTAGAAGCGTCTCCTTTACGGTTTCTCCTGCTTCAACTTCCTTAAAATATACTGCTCAAAAAAATAAAGGGAACACTTGAACAACACAATGTAACTCCAAGTCAATCACACTTGTGTGAAATCATAGTGTCCACTCAGGAAGCAACACAGATTCATTTTGACTTGTTTTAAGGACATTACATCAAAGTTGGATCAGCCTGGAGTGTGTTTTTACACTTTAATTTTGAGTGTGATTCCTAATCCAGACCTCCATGGGTTAACACATTTGATTTCCATTGATCATTTTTGTGTGATTTTGTTGTCAGCACATTCAACTGTGTAAAGAGCAAAGTATTTCATAAGAATATTTCATTCATTTAGATCTAGGATGTGTTTTTTAAGTGTTCCCTTTATTTTTTTGAGCGGTGTATATTACGGCTGAAAATGTGATCTTCTCATTTCCACCCCTTCTCAGGTGGAGCGGTGAACTGGAGCGTCGCTGACATTCCTCCCAAACAGGAATGGCAGACATTCCTCCAAAACAGCTTGGCGTAACGAAGTTTAATTACGGTTCGATCTCATCGGACGGACATCTCCAGGTGCTGCGTAACGGGGGCTGCGCCGGGAGGTTTTCTTGATTTTATTCATTGTTTGGAGTGAAGCACATGTCCCAGACTCACACAGGTGGTCAAAACAGCTGCTTGTTTTTTTTTTTTTTTTTTCCATTGACGCTCGAGCAACACCAAGTGTCTTTCACGCTGGCTAACTGCTCGTATCCCTCGGAGGAGACTGTTTGGTCGTGTGACCCTCCCCCTCTTCCTCCCCCGTCGCTGTTTTCAGTCAGCCAACTGGACGGAGACCAGAGCAGCTCGCCTCCCTCCCGCCTTGGCAGGATTATAGTGTCTGACTGGACACCCTGGCGTGCAGAGTATGAGACAGATAAAGCCTTTACACACACACACCTGGAAACCCCAGAGCGGCCCGGCCTCGAGCAGACAGATTTACTTTGAGGCCGGGCAATAAAGGGGGCGAAAAGAGAAAAAAAAATAACGGCAAGGGAGCCGCTGGTTGATTTAGACCGGCGGCCCCCTGGAAAGAGGAAGATCCTTCACGCTGTTACATCTTAAGCATCTTTATCCAACTACGGGGGAAACGTTGCAATTTCTCAGTAATTTTCCATCAGCAGAAAAAAAAGATTGTATTGATCCTTTTATTTCTTGTAAATGACTGTTTTCATGAGCAGGAATCACCAGAGAATCTACCGAAACAGGATTTTTGACCAGAGAGAGCAGGTGGATTCATGGTGGAACTATAGCGATTTTAAGTTTTAGGAAAAAAATTAAATTAAAAACTCTGCATGTATACAGAAGCTTTTAGATACACACTAAATATTAACCATGTACTCGGTTTACTTACAATAACCAGAAACACACACACACGGCGTCTGACCTGTGAAGGAGCGCCTCTTGGTGTTGATCTCCGTGGCAACGCGGACGTTGGTGCAGAGGTTGAGCATGATCAGCATGGTGGCGATCATGATGATGCTCTGCCACAGCAGCAGCGTCTCGAAGTAGCGGCCGAACCTGGCGAGCGGAAAAAACAGGAGGCGTGAGACGAGTTCCCGTGTGAAGGCGGTGCCAGGTTTGTTGATTGTAGAACAAGAGCAAAATGATGAAGTTACTATTTTTTGGGAAAATGAAATAAAACCTTGATGATAATCCATTGCATTATGCTGCTATTTTCTGAATATTATCTCCTTCCACATTGTTTTTCAATTTAAATATCTGTAAATACACATCAGCCTGATAGATGGTGTTTGTAAACCTGACTGTTTCCTCTTCACATGTTCATGATACAAACACGAATACACAAACCTGACTATTATTTGGATTTCTTAGGATTAAACGAACAATAATAAGGGGTGTTTACACATGGCACTAAGTTCAGTTTAATAGAAAACACAATATTAAACAATATGTAGAAAAAGGGGTTCCTGTCCAGCTCTCCAGCAGTGTGGGACCCCTTGGCCTGAGAGCATTGGGGACCCCTGGTCTAAAAAAGAAAATGGAATTAAGTGTCTGTTGAGGTTCTCCGTCATCCAGGTCATGGTGAATTCTTGTCGAAATCTTCTCGTGGTGGCAACTGGACTTGAATTTCTTCACTTGAAGGCGTTTCACCCCCTTAGCCGAGAGGCTTCTTCAGTTCTAATAATGGAGCATAACAACTCCTTAGACCTAGTTTCTGATATGTAAACTCTTATGTTTACATATCAAGCCACCATAACCTCGAGACGCCCAAAACCCTGGCACTTACAGGACTGTCTCAGAAAATTAGAATATTGAGATAAAGTTCTTTATCTTCTGTAATGCAATTACAAAAACAAAAATTTGCATGCCTTCTGGATTCATTACAAATCAACTGAAAATATTGCAACCCTTTTATTATTTTAATATTGCTGATTATGGCTTACATCTTAAAAAAAAAGTCAAAAATCCTATCTCAAAATATGAGAATATCGTGAAAAGAAGAAGATAAAGAACTTTATCACAATATTCTTATTTTCTGAGACAGTCCTGTATGTGTGGAAACTTCCCACAGGTCATTGGAACTGAAGATGCCTCTCGGATGAGGGAGTGAAAGGTGTGAAAAAGTGTGAGAAATTCAAGAAATTCAAATAGCCACCAAAAATGTATACAAAAATGGAATTACATGTTGGCAAGTATATTTAATAGTAAATATTTGATGGAGTATTGAATGGATTGTTGGAGGGAAACAAACCTGTTTGAATCGGGAGGAGTACGAAATCCCGGAGCAGCCAATCCTCATCTCGATATTTCCCGCGTAATCTCGCGATAACATAATGACATCCATGTATTTAACGCGTCGTTTGACAGTAAACAACACAGACGGGGTGAATTCTTGAAGAGATTGTTTTTTTTATTTGTTCTAGCAGGGAACTCACCTGAAAAGTATCCGCAGGATGTTCGCCACCAGGAGCACCAGACACACGTAGGTGGAGAAGCCTTCCGCGTTCTGTGTGCGGCGGATGTCCCGGTACTGCGGGACGTAGGGCACCACGCCGCCGAACACCATGGCACCGGCGGCCGCCCACGACACCAGCGTGTTGACCACCGTCACGGCCCGGCCAAGCGCGTCATCGTCCATGTTGAGCCGCTAAAGGTGCTAGCGACCCGGCGGTAGAAGCTGAAGACGCCCGGCTCGACCCGTCCGCCTCTTCCTGGTCGTGTTGACGCTGTAACATCCGTGTTCGGCGTGTGGAAGCCCGGCGACAAAGGAGCAGCTGCGTCCACGCCGCTCCGAGCCGGAAGTGGAGACTCCGGGAAGAGGAAGTCAGCGGTGTTTGGTCCGGGCGAAGGCGGAAGTTGTAGTCCCGAGACGTCACAACGGTGTATAATCTGATTTGAACGCGCCGTGTCCGCGGCTGACTTCGCCCGAGTCAGTTAGAACCCCCGCTAGAGTGTTGGAAAGATGAAATTGTAACGATTCAAATCATATCCATATAAATGTCGTTTTTTTTTAACCTTTGTTGCAACTCCGGCCAACTCTCGGCGGACTCCACTGTCCGGCTCGTCCGCACTTCCTGGAAACGTCAGACGTCATGATGACGTAGGATTGCGTCACGCGTTTGAACGGATCAAGACGGTTCACCTCCTGCAGAATGCAAAAATGTTCCCCAAATTTAAAGTTCTTTATAAACGATTTTGACTTACATAAAAAAATCCTTAAACTTATGGAAAAATCCCAAAACCAAAAAATATACAGTTTGATGTCTGAGATTCCTTGTGAACCACCAAGTTAAATACATGTTATATTCCCCTTGCAAGTTTTTTTTTTTCCCCTTTCTTTTTAATTTTATTTTTCTATCTATTTATCTAATTATTTTCTTTTACTTTCTTTTTCGTCTAGCATTATACATTTCTCACAAACCGTTAACACTGTTAACTTCTGATTACATACAGAACAAATTTCCTTATGTCCTTTGCTTCCTCATCCCCGGTTGTTTCATTGAGATTCAGTTCTACCTCGCCATGTTTATTTGTACATATGTATATTTGTTAGTACTATTTATGTTCAATTTAAAAAAAAATGAAGTTCACCCCTCCTGCGGACGGTCGAAGGCTTTTGGGTTTGTTTGGAAAGCGATCTTATATGTACCACGGTTATAATCTTTCATTTCTGAGGAAGCTGCAGAAGGGTTTCCCTCCATATCAACAATATGCTCTCAAAGAGGAAAACTGGAGGCATTTCCCATAGAAAGGTTTCTTATTTTTCTGGGAATTAAGTGGGAACATTTCTTGAGGAGGGAAAACGGCAGACATTTTTCTTTGCATTCACATTGCACAATAATTATTCAAGTGCACAAACTAGGGATTTGAAGGATTTAATATCAAAAGCATGTGTTTATTCCCCGATGAATCCTTGTTTAAAGAGCACACCCATGATACTATAAGAAATGCACAGGCACATCCTGATCACAAATGGCAAAAATGGATATATGTAAGATTAACTTTTGTTGTTAAGTTTAAATTTAAAAAGCATAATCAAAAAAAAAAAAAAAAAAGCACAGTTTGTTTGTTTTTAATTGTTGACAGGATTTAGGGTCATATTGGGGATATTTACACATGAAGCAATGTAGTCAATATCACCCTCACCAGATATTAAGAATGGATACATGTAGGATTAACTGTTGTTGTCAAGTTTAAATTTAAAGAGCAAAATTATATATATAAAAAAAAACACAGTTTGTTTGTTTTTAATTGTTGACGGGATTTAGGATCACATTGGAGATTTATTACACATTAAGAAATGTAGTCAACTTCCCCCTCACCAGATATAAGAATAAGAATAAGAACAACTTTATTTATCCCGAAGGAAGTTGTTGTTCCAGAGTCACAAGAAAAACATAACAATAATAAATTATAGTGGAAAAATTGTACAAACAGTGTAAAATAAGAGAAAAAGGGAGAGTAAGAAATACAAAAAAAACTATAAAGTGTTAAGATAACTTTATTGTGCTCCAGAGGGGAAATTCTTTTGTCACAGCAGCGTAACAGTCATAGCGTCAATAACTATGAATATAAATATAAATAGAGAGACAATTGGAAGATAGTAGAAGACATCCACGAATAAACAAACAGCAGAGAACAGCAAAAACAACATACCACAGTTCATTTGGGGTTTATGTAACCATGGTGATAGGCAGTTTGTCTGTGACGGAGAACCAGGATAATCTCTTACATAAAAACAAAACGTTTGCAGTGGAGGGAGAGAGATGGCACCGCCAATGTCACAAAACACACGATGCCAGCCGGCTGATCCTGCATGCAAACGGTTAAAACCATCCCCAGCCTCTCATCCAGCTCTTCAAGGAAATGACTTCAAAATACTTTCACAATAAACACTTTTTTTTTTTCAAGCGCTGAGAGATAATATTAACTGAGGGATGTGTTCATCGGATAGAAGTACAAGGACACAGTGGAAAAACAGGAAAAACATGCAAGCGAATACCCCTTGATATATTGGAATTTGAATAATAATTAAAGTAGCTGCTGTCATGGCAGAGTAGATATACGGAAAAGTGAAAAGCTACTTTAATGACCCGATTATAAACTGAAAACAAATAAAGTGAAATCTTCCCTGGTGTATTTCACTGCAAGGCCTGGGATGGCCTGGTGTTTCCTGGTGTGAGCTGGAAGGGGTTTCAACGACGTGTCTGGAACAAAAAATATGAGCTGTGAATCTGACAGAAAAACCCCTCTTTCATATTGGGTCACAGCTTCAGAGCATCAAGATTTGGTCTTTGAAACGTTATTTTTAAAGGAAATAACATGTTTGTGCATAAGTTGTGACACTTTAACAGAGTTCATTGTATTGCTCTGGTGATTTATACTTTTTTTGTGGTTTCCATATAAAAATGACAAAGCATTTATTCTCTTTTTTTTTAATTTTGTAATATAATTCTATGAACCTACCTTAAAACATGATATACAATGCACATAAAAACACATAAAAAATGTATCCTATCCTTTCTAAAATGCTCGAGTAAGATAAAATAAAATGAAATAAAAAACGTCTTTGTTACGCGTCGCTTTCCGCTTTTATTTTGAAAAGAAACAAAGTGTAACCGGAAGTGCTTGTTGTATTCCTGTGTGCACTCTAACTTCCCATAAAGTTACTGAAGTCACTGCTAACGCTTGAGGCAAAACACAGATTCCAGGCATGATTTAGGCAAATTTGCATGATATAAATATCGAAAAATTAATTCATATTGAGTCAGGCTGGCCGTCAGACTCGTAATCCGTTGGATAAACGATGTCAAACGCAGAATGCAAGGCAGCCAAGGAAATGACAGAGGCGGTAAGTCACTCCAATGTAAACAATCGCCCTTTAGGATGAACAAACACACGGCAGATCGAAACTTCTTCTTTGCGTAGATGGAGGAGGCGATGCAGAGGCTTCAAGGGAAATTCCAGGGGATCTCCGAACAGCTGGAGAACAAAAATATCCTTTTTTTGAGCAGTCCGCGAATGGCGTTGACCTGACGTTTAACCCCGCGATGAGTGGATCGAGTCAAATGGCTCATGGACTCCTGCAGTACCATCTTTGTCCACTGGGTGGCGCCAGAGCACTTACAATAACCAGCTGCAGATATTATCCCTTTTAATGTCTTCATTCTTGTATTTGCTCATATGTGTGTGTGTGTGTGTGTGTGTGTGTGTGTGTGTGTGTGTGTGTGTGTGTGTGTGTGTGTGTGTGTTGCACTTGATATCAACGTCGGAAGTACAGATTTGAACACGGTTCCAGAAGCTGCATTTAATTATAAAATTGGTTTATTATATTACTCCGGAAAGGAACTTGTAATATGACAGTAATTCCAATTAAGAACTAATATGAATTTCAATTTCCTCACAGAATATCAGGATTCACAATATTAGCAGAGAAGCACAATATTGTGATGTTTTTTTTTTCTGCTGATATGATGTTCAAGTTAGTCTAAAATAACACAATACGAAACAGAACACTTTCAGTTTCCGAACTTGCCTTGATAGAGATTTGGTGTCCTTTTTATCGCCACTATGAGAAGTTTATTTTTCCGAAAACGTCCCATTGATGTGACAACCTTGCGTAGAGAGTGTGTGTTTTGTCTGAATCCTCATTCTTTTTTCTGTTCTAATGGCTCAAGTATTTTTTTCGCTCGCCAGAGAGAATCCTCGTATAGAAGTTCTCATATCTACATTTACAAAATACAAAGTTAAGATGTGACAGGGGTTCCTTCTGTCCCTCCGAACATGAAAACCCATCGTTGTTTTCCTTGACTGTCCCACTTGATGAGATGGGAAGTCGCATCGAAGGCCTGGAGAGGAATGTGTCGGAGCTCATGGCGCAGGCGGGGATGGAGGAGCAGGCCATCTCCAAGTGACGGGCACTTTAAATAATCACTTTATTTGATATATATAAACACATTCTCTAAAATGCCTCCGATAGGATATGGAACACGTGGATTTTTTTTTTTTATTTTTTTTTTATAATTGTCGTGTGTTTTTATTTATCTATGACTTTACTCTCACTGCAAAACTAACCCCGCCCAAAGAATCCCATCACTACCTCTCTAGAAGAGTTTCCTCAATTTTCGCTTCAATATTTTAAAATCCGGAGGGAAATCGCAAGCTGGAGACGTTCAGTTTGGTGCCGCGGTTCCTCCGAGGCTCCACGGGAACCTGCAGTGAAGCTCTGATGGGAAACTGAAGGACTCTCTCTCAACGTTGAAAGGAAAATGACTTTTCAATTTTGCATGATCTCCAGCTTTCCTACCAAAGAGCATGAAATGTAGCCGGCGGTTTATCAAAGCAGCACTGTGCTTTTGCCTCGCTCACGATGAAGTGGGAATACAATACAATACAATGCAGCGGGAATACAATACATTACAATGCAGCGAGTGTGTTTCCTCTCGGAGGTAAATGACGCTGCGGCGCATCATATTGGCACTTACAGTTTGACCTTTCCAAGGCACAACCCCGCTTGACTCTCGGTGCTAACCGGTCGATCACTCAAAGTGCTTTGGCACCGTTCTTAAACTAAGGGTAAAGAGATCTGCTTTGCCTCTGGAGGAGTCGCGGAAGCTCAAACGTGTTCTTCCAGTGACTATGCAAAGAGGAAAATGTGAAACGCTCTTGTCTCGAGTGAGGATTTTAAAGTCTATGCAGTCTCATCGCAGGCGCGGTATGTCTTAAGATCACGGAAATGCATGCACATTTTTAATCACTGAGCACCAAAGTTACGTTGCAATCACCGAATAAAGATTTCTTTTTGAACCAAAAGAATATTAGCCTTGTCTTTTACCAAAGTGTTCTCCACATATCATGCATGTCTCATCCCAGGCAAACGTCTTCTATGTCTTTATCCCTCAGACATGGACCCCAGAGTCTGGAAAACATAGGGAAAACAAATCATCATCACGGAGGAGGAGGAGGACGAAGAGGAGGTCGTTGAGCTGCAAGGAAAAAACAAACCAAAACAAAACAAAACAAAACAAAACACTGCCCTCTGGCGCCCTCTAGTGGTGATTCGGCGTCATTACATCAAATGTCGCTGTCCATGGTGCTGAAACGCGTTGCTGTCGAGTCGCGTGTTTCAGCACCGTGGACAGCGACACATGCTGGAAGTGCACCGATAAGATACACTTTATTGATCCCAAGAAGGGAAATTATTTCGTCAAAGCAGCGTGACAGCTCACAATCAACATTCCATGCATAAATAGAAAGCAGAGAGAATAACAACATCGAGAAGAAAGATGGAGGGAAAAGGGTGAAAATGGACAACCAAAAGTTTAACAACTAGGATAGGAACATAAACAGTGGCAATAGCAATGATAAAAATAAACAACTGTAATTTTGCAATGTATTTTCGCTTCAAAATTTGAAAACAAAATGATTTTTTGATGAAACTGTTCAATATTTCATAACAGCTACATGTACAATATTTTTTCATACTCTTGTGCAATCCTTATCTTTCACTTGTTACTTAAGACACTTAATAGTTTATTTGTATTTCTTATTCTCCTTATTCTCCTTTTCTCTTACTTTTTTACTGTTTATACAATTTTTCTACTATGATTTATTAATTTTCTTCAGGATAAATAAAGTTGTTCTTATTCTTATTCTTATTCTTTTTCTCATTCTTATGAAACGTCAATGTCACATCTAGTGAGGTTGTTAAAATGATCTTTTCTTTTCTTATTTTTATAAAAACCCCAGAAACGATAGCGAAAAAAAAACGGGCAAAATTAAAAAGATTGATTTAATAACCAGAATAACCACTTTTAGCCTTGTAAACATTATACCTCCTTTTCTAAATGCGACCAATCCATTTTCTAATAAATTCTAGTGGCAAATTTTCCCACAGTGACAAGATTTTCTCATTTAATTCAAAAATATTTTTAGAGTGTTATTTCATAAATTCTTATTTAATATTAATTCGTCTTGTATTTTTTTTAGAGGAAAAGCTCATTACATAGAAAGATTTTTACCTTTACATTAAAACAAAGGAAAAATTTGGACTTAGTGTTACTTCTAGGTAATGATTCTACCGGTCCGGTCGTGCAGGAGAAAGATCTTTTTCTTCCTTCTCAATGTCTTTGCTCCACACGGTTTGTGCCCTCACCCCCCCTCCACCCTCCCACACACACACACACACACACACACACACACACACACACACACCGCCTCCACGCCACCCCACCCCACCCCACACCCGTGGGATGAATTAGCTCCCTGACACGCCAGGTCTTATTACACGGTGTAAGTGTTAGGAGCCGCTGCTGCTCTTCAGTCTAAATGGCTTTAACACATTACCGTCGATATGTACACACACACACACAAACACACACACACATTCCCATCAAGTGGATATCAGGATTGCGTGGGCAGATGAACATACTGCCCATCACACACTGCGTGGACTGTGGGTGCACTTGCATCACTTGCACTGTAGGAGACAGTGTTGATCAGCAGGATTACAAATCACATACTTTGCACAGGAAATTATCTGTGTGTGTGTGTGTGTGTGTGTGTGTGTGTGTGTGTGTGTGTGTGTGTGTGTGTGTGTGTGTGTGTGTGTGTGTGTGTGTGTGTGTATGTGTGTGTTTGTGTGTGTGTGTGTGTGCTTGTATTCATATTAGATGGGTCTGCCGGGAAAATCTAGGTGTGTGTCACCCATGTGCATGTGTGTGTGTGTGTGAATGTTGTTTATTTGTTATCTGTGTGTTTCTATGTGTGTATGTGTGAGGCAGCGTATGTGTGTGTGTGGAGGGAAGACACACACACACACACACACACACACACACACACACACACACACACACACACACACGTCCTTCAGATACTTACTGGCCTCATCGTCGGCGACGCTAAAAAGCGGGAACGTTGCTGACCGTGTTGTCATGACAACATGCGCCGAAGCAGACACTTGTCAGTTTATGGAAGTGTGTTTTTAATGTTTGCGTGCGTGTTGCAATTTGGAAGACAGCCACGAGGATGAAGCTGTGTGTATGTGTGTGTGTGTGTGAGTGTGTGTGTGTGTGTGTGTGTGCGAGGGGTTGAGGGGGGGTTCTTGTTAAGCTGATGTCTTCTGCTTCTTGCACAGTGTGAGTCTGAGCGGCCGAGACGCGCCCGCTTTTGCACGATACCACTTTAGCTGTCGGGGCTGGGGGGGTGGAGAGGCCGGGGGTTGGGGTGGCGGTTCACACCCCGCGCTCAAGTTGACACACACACTCCTCCAATGGCGGTGGAGTGGGGAGTGGGTGCGTGGAGAGCCTCGGAAGGCTGAGAGGTTCGGCCCCGCGGCCCACGCCTGGCGCTCTCCACTGCGAGGGCCAAGCGGTGCCCTGATGGCGATCCGTGATGGAAAGGTCGGGGGAGCTGGAGGTGGACCGAGCTCCGAGAGCGAGCACCAGTGTTTGTGCAAATGCGTGCGAATGCACGTGATTATTTCAGCCCACTTTGAAAGATACTTGTGAGGTGAAGCACAGAGGAAATGTCAGTAGACTAAAGTGGTTTCACCCATCCATCCATCCATCCATCCATCCATCCATTTATCCATTATCCAGCCATTTATCCATTATCCATCCATTTATCCATTATCCATTATCCATCCATCCATCCATCCATCCATCCATCCATCCATCCATCCATCCATCCATCCATTCTTCTCTTTCAGGCTGCTCCCCTCAGCAGTGGCCACAGTGAATCATCCGGCCCCATCTGACCCTCTCCTCCTCAAATGTTTCCTCCTCGGCGGATGTAAACAAGGCCGGGGCAAGCAGATTTTAAATGTGTGTGTGAGTGAATGTGTGTGTGTGTGTGTGTGTGGTGGGGGATGAGGGTGGGGGAGACTCTTTGCATCTGTACACAGCCTTGCGCACAAAGAGAACATCAAGCGAGGAGTGTGTCTGGAGCAACAACGAGAGGTGAAAATAGACTTGGCCTCTCTGCCAAAACACACACACACACACACACACACACACATAGAGGAGGGGACACCTGTGTGTCCCCGACCACCTGAGGCTCTTTGATTCCCAGTGTGCCTTAATCCGCTGTGCTTCTGCCTGCCTTTGAAATGAAAATCCCCGTTACCTTCCTCTCTCCATCAGTCTCACACACACACAACCATCTGTCTCCCCCCCCACACACACGCACACCCCGAACACAAAAACACACTCCTCGGAAAAAAAAAAAACCCAGACCCTCATTCATATATTCCGTCCTATTTGAGTCTGCCGTCGCCGACCTGCGGCTAAATTTAACCCCGCTGTTATTTCAGGGCCGGGCTAACATACATCACTGCCTGTCAGCCGTAACACATTTATTACCGCAGAAATAGAAACTCAGCTCCAACTTTTTTTTTTTTTTTTTTTGCAGCCGCGAGAGACGCTTGGTGGCCGCGGGACAGAGGAACAAGAGTCTCAAGAGAACGAGAGGGGTGGCATTTATTCTTACATGTAGCACAGATTCCTCTGATTCATCACGTATTGTTTATATTATGCCTGTGTGTGTTTGTGTTTATTTGCAAAAATAAGATAAGATAAGATAAGATAAGATAAGATAAGATAAGATAAGATAAGATAAGATAAGATAAGATAAGATAAGATAACTTGATCTAAAATGGTATAAAATGGTTGAGAGATACTTTAAAAGTACCCATGTAAACATTTTTTTTTTTTTTAAGGGATGCACTGAAGTTGAAATGCTCAGTTATAGTGAAAGTATGTTTACTGAGGTTAAATTGTACTTTGTGTACTTGTACTTGTGTATTGTATAAAAACATGAAATCAGAAAGGAAATGCTGAAATTCCAGACGTCCGCCGCCTCCGGCGCCGTCTCCACCTCTCCATTCCTCCATCCCTCTTTCTGTATCGCCGATACATGGGTGTGTCCTGGGGATCGGCAGCCGGCAACCGACCCTGGCTGTCACCATGGAAACTGGGTCAGCTTCACAGTAGCCATGACGGGGAAATGTAAGTGTTCTTCTGTGACAGGTGTGTATGTGTGTGTGTGTCTGGCTGTGACATGTGTGTGCAGGTTGGGGGCATTCTGGAAATAGACTCACCGGGTAGATGAAAAGCAAGTCTGTCAGGGTGTGTGTGTGTGTGTGTGTGTGTGTGTGTGTGTTCATGAGATGGCAGGTAAACACTAAATAAAACCATTGCAATACAAATTATGGTGAGAAAACAAAATAAAGCACGTTTCATGCTGGAGCCAATCACAGCTGACGCTGGATAAGGGGCGGGGCTTAACCTGCACCTGTCAATCACAGGACCACTATGGAGGCAACCCGATCGCGAGCCAATTTCGAGTCAATAGAGAACTGAAATAAATCCAATTAGAATAAATTAAAACAACACGGAGATGAAAATATAATATTTGAATTTATCTTTATCATCTGTACCCGCTGGTTACGACGGGTGACGCCACTTTTACCGCCGTCTTTGCCCATCTGGCCTCCGTTTGAGTGCAAGATGTAGCAAGGTGTGGAGGATCTCGCCGTTTCCTCCTCCTCCTCCACCGCCCGCCTCGCTCGTTCTCATTACCGAAGCTAATTAAGGATCTGTCAGACGGCCGTCTCGTCTCCCTCCCTCGCTTCTTTTCTCTTATCAGCCCCTTCTCTTCTCACACGTGGAGTCACTGGAGTGGAATCATCGTCTGATTCGGGGTGATCGTCATGGTTTCCTGACCCCCACCTCACAGACTCCCTCTGTCTTTTTTGTCTTGTTATGATTAAGCGGTCCGTTGCCCGGGGCGGTGCACGGAGACAGGGGTTATTAACACCAGCCAAAGTCCGACCGTGCAGAGGTGATGGTCGCCGGTCGCCGTGGGAACAGGGACAAGGGGGGGAAAGACTCAGACTGCACCATAAATGAGCTCCGATGCGAGTTTATAATCTGACTTTAGCCGGTATCCTCGGATCCTATGGGATGGAGCGTTTAAATCCCTGAAGAGAGCCGTGCCGCGCTCAGCTACGACCGGCAAAAGGAAGCTAGAAGAAGCAAACAACATGGCGCTGGTGGAGAAGAATTTTCTTTCTGAATATATAGATTATCACCGGCTCCTCCGCTGCCGCCATGTTTGTTATTGTCTGGAATGGAACTTGGAAGCGAACTCTGAGCTCTATAGCGCCCTCTAGTGGATGTGTTGGGTAACAGCCATATGTTTAGTGTGTGCACGATGACGTTACGTATTTAGGCATGTAATATGAGCACGGACGGACCTTTACGTGTCGCGATAGAATCCGAGCGTGGCCGAAAAAATTGAAAACCAACTCAAACTGAAAGCACGCGAGCTAAATTATCGAAGTTTGTTAGCGCTTATATGGTGACCTCTCGTCATGCGCGAGTGCTCTTCAGACGTTACGCTTCACTGTCAAACAAAAAGGTCAAACAAGTGTTGTGGCCAATTGTTGCCAAGAGCATGAAAGTCACTGACGGCTAATTTGTTTAAAACACTGGAGCAGGAAAGAAGCAGGATATCGGAAATAGATGGCCGATCAATCACAGATATTGTTGCAGTTTACACTTTTTCATCCAGGCATCATATATATAAATGTATATATATATATATATACACATATTTGTATATATGTATATGTATAAGTATATGTAAATGTATATGTATATGTATATGTATGTGTATATGAAGCCAGCCATCGCCATATCAGCGTTCAACTTTATGCAGTCTCACTGTATCGCAAATTTTTAACTTTTTTAAATGCAATTTCATGTTATTTGATATATTTCATAATATATTATATATTTTTACATTTTATTATACTTTTCTTTACATTTTTTATCTATTTATTTCTTTTTTCATTATATATTTGTCATCATTATTATACATATTTATTATTTCCATTTTTTTTTTTGTGGCAAAATAAGCATTTTCTGGTTAAGTATTTTATTCTGTATCCTTGGCCCTGATTGGCTCAGCAACCGTTGCATCATGCTCTGCATCGTCGCTACTCGTAGTGTTACTTTGTGTTTAAGAGCACAAGAAGAGTAGGTTAATTAAGACGTAGGGAGGGTCATACAGCTTTTCAAATATGAAAAAATAATAAAAATATGGTCGCTATTTCATGGATATTTGAGTCGATGAAATGCCGACCCCCCCCTTCAGTACTTCCTGTATGGGAGGTCACATGACCCCAAGCTGGACAGGCAGGAGTTCCTCGGGTCCTCCTTTGAAACCCAAATCAAATCACATGACGGCTGCCGGACACAAAAGGAGGAGCGATGAGGAAAGATAATAACAGAGAGGAGAAGCTGAAGGACGTTAGGAGCAGAGTTATGGAGGGGCTGGGAGGTGTGTGTGTGTGTGTGTGTGTGTGTGTGTGTGTGTGTGTGTGTGTGTGTGTGTGTGTGTGTGAGGGGGGTCATAGGATAAAAGATGGTGGGGGTAAGAAGAGAAGCGAGGAAAGGAGGCGAGCCGTCCTTCGTAGAGTGCCAAGAGGTCAATTAGACAGTTTACAGGCTGCACACACACACACACACACACACACACACACACACACACACACACACACACACACACACACACACACACACGCACACGCACAATCTCAGAAAGATGCTGAGACATGAATAGAGGTTTGAATTTCATTACCCGGCTGCAGGTTGTGCCTCGACACCTTCCCCACTCACAAACACACACACACACACACACACACACACACACACACACACACACAGCCAGCATGCACCACCGCCTTGCCCATCAATTAGCATGAATAAGAGGTGTCGGGATTCGGATGGGCTCGGAGTGCAGCTCAGACCGGAGCCGAGGCGACGGAGGGACGGCGGGATGAAAGAGAGAGGCTCGGCGGGCCGTCTCCCGTGGCAACCCGGCGTTACTGATGGACACGAGCGTCCATGAATATTCATGGACGCATGAATTCCGACTATATTCATCCCGTTTTCAATAAGGCATATTTCAATTAGCAGCGGAGGGGGATTCATTTTATATCAATTAATGTCCTTTCAATTATACATGTTTGAATTAGAGGAGGGGCGGTTATAATTATTTGATAAGGAAGATCATCCACCATCTTCCCGTCACGTCTCCGGGGCCTGGTTCCGGACGCAAATGCAGATTGTTCCACCTGGTTGTCTGAAGCGGCGTCGAGAGTGAGTTATTCTCGCCTCGGCGTGAAGAAGGACGCGCCGACCCCCCGCCTTCCTCTCTGTTCCGCCGCACACAAGCTGACCTTGGACGATCGCACCCCGGCTGATTTCCCCACTTTGTGCCGTTTAAGACGGCAGAACGAGATGAGTCATGCATCGGCGGGTCTCGGTGTATTTTCACCCCTTTTTTTTTACGATTACTCACATTTTTTGCGTTACTAGTATCGTCTTATAGATGTGTTATAAACCCATTAACCCCTGGAAAAAAAAAAAAAAAAAAAAAACAGGGATGGTTTAAAATTTTTTATCGTTGTGATCGATGAGGATAATAAACTTTATATGTGGAGAACCCGTCGTAAAAGTGCTGCACACAGTACATGTCTACAGAAATACACTCAAATAAAGAGAATAAAAATGGCTGAAGATAAGATGAGATAAGATAAGATAAGATAAGATAAGATGAGATAAGATAAGATAAGATAAGATAAGATAAGATAAGATAAGATAAGATAAGATAAGATAAGATAAGATAAACTTCAATGATCCCCATTGGGAAAATTCTTTTGTCACAGCAGGGTAAGAGTTATAGTGTCAATAAATATGAATATTGATATAAATAGAGAGACAATTAGTAAATAATTCCACAAATAAATAGACAGCAGAGAGTATAAGAATGGACAACAAAATGGAAAAAAAAAAAAAAGAAAGTAAGGATCCCAACGTAAACAGAGGGACAATCGCAATGGCAAGAATAAAATAAAAAAGCAAAAATAGGCAGGTTGTGAGTGGGCTGGGATTCGGAAAATACTTGATTGGACTAAAAACTGAAAAAAAGGAAATAAGAATCTTTTGATGGACAACAATGGGGTAGAATTGATTGTATAGAAAAAATGGAAACATGATTATAAGGATGGGCAATGCGCGGAGAGTGAAAACGTCAAATTACTACGCCGGAAAAAGTAGTCCCCCCACAGCTGAATCGATTATGATATAAACCTCCACCTTTTTCACAAGCTATAAAAAAAAAAGCTGTTTTTTATTCCCTTTCAGCTGTTTGTCTTCCTTTCTCACAACCACTACTTTGTTTTACAGCATCATCTGTTTTTCTGCGCTTTTATCACTCCTCTGTGACACCCGGAGTGCCATTTTTGGTGGTGTCAGGACGGGGTCACAACTTCAACGGTGGACTAAATTAAATACAACAACAAACAAGGCTTAAATGTCAACACACACAAACTCTTATTAAATATATTGATATTTATGAAGTGATTTTTTTTTTTAGAGTAGGTGAAATTTCTGTATTTAACCACAATGACATCATGTGACTGGCGGTGTGTGTGTGTGTGTGTGTGTGTGTGTGTGTGTGTGTGTGTGTGTGTTTGACAACCCGGCATTAAACCTATCAGCTAATGTTACCGGGAGACACATGTGAACAACAGCGGGCGATAAATAAGGCGATCAATCCCGTCGTCAATGCTTATTACTGCGTTTATTACACCGCAATTAGCACAGATGCTAATTGCATCTGCTAATTCAAAGGTGATCAATGCACGCAGATGAAGAAGATGATGATGATGATGATGATGATGATGATGATGAAGGTGAGGATGACAAAAACAAAATTTTGATGAAGAGGATGATGATGATGATGATGACAACGATAAAGATGTTGATGAAGAAAGTGATGAAGATGATGATGATGACGAATATGAAGATGTCGACGAAGAAGGTGATGAAGGTGAGGGTGACAGTGAAGATGACCAAGATGAAGATGTCGATGAAGAAGGCGAGGATGTCGATGAAGATGACCAAGATAAAGATGTTGATGAAGAGGGTGATGATGTTCGAGACCAAGAAGAAGAGGATGAAGAGATGATGAAGGTGAGGATGATGACGAAGATGGAGATGTTGATGAAGACGGCGACGAAGCCGAAGAAGACGACGAGGAAGAAGAAGAGACGACGATAAAGATGCCGATGAAGAAGATGATGAAGAGAACCAAGATAAAGATGATTGTGAAGAGGATGATGATGAAGATCCCCCTCGCTGTCTCTCCTTCCCCACCAGAGCCTGCAGACGAGAGGCCCCGCCCCCTTTCGTGATTGACAGGCGTCTCGTCCAATCGTACGCGAAGGCGCTCACCGTCGCGGACCAATCCCCGCAGGAGTGGGCGGAGCCCGTCATGCAAATGTGTTGGCAGGGGAGACGCAGCGGTTCATTCATCTCCTTCCTCTCCTCCTCCTCCTCCTCCTCCTCCTCCTCCTCCTTCTTCTTCTTCTGCCGCCGCTGCGGAGGGCCGACTCACCGCGAAGGTTATTCTACATGCGGAGGGAAGGAAGTGTGTCGGAAGCCCAAACAATCCCGCGAGATTAGCCGGCGAGAATTAACGCAAACAAAACAAAAACAAAAGGGTTTTTTTTTTCTGCCTCCCGGCTGGAAGGTGCATTTTCTCTCAACACACATTGCAAGGTAAGTGGAGGACATCTTTATCTTCATCATCATCATCATCATTATTATTCTAATGATTATTATTATTGTTGTTGTTGTGGAGGGACTCCTCCCCCGCCCTGTTAATGTGCACCCACTCCTTCACCCACGGAAACAATGAGTAATGAAGTCACGGACGTGATTCATGCGAGGTGTTGCACCAGCCAGGTGGGAGGAGTGAACCCTGAACTCTGTCTGCCAGGTGGCAGCGGCGGCGGTGGGGATTCACCCCCTCGGCTCCACGGAGGAGGTTCTGGAACCCGAGGCACAGCTTGGGGAGTTTTCTGGGGAAAGGGTGGAGGGCTGCGAAGCCCCTGTGCATTCGGGTTTCCGGTTGATCCGGTGAAGCGGGCGCGGATGCTTCCCCCCCCACCACCACCACCACCACCCACCCCAACCCCCTGCTGGATGCCCTTCATGCTCGGGGGGCGGTTAATGCTCGAGCCACCTGAGCGTGGCTAAATAAAAGAAACGGAAAATAGAGGACCACGTCCAAGAGAAGCTCGGCACGGCCTGCGAAGGGGCGCGAACGCTCAGCCGGAGTTTGCCAGAGATATAAAATATACCAAACGTGGATTTGGACTTTAAAAACCTGCATTGAGGGACGCCTGGCTGCTCCCGCCGTCGTATTCTTCATTCCACTTTTACCCAAAGTGTCAGAATTCAAACAAATAAAAGCTATTTCAGAATTGGATTTTTCCCCCCCAAAATATCGTTCGCCCTCTAAAATAATTGGAAAATTAAACCCAATATTACGTGTTTTTGTCGATCTGAGAGAACAGAAATGTATATATGCGATCGATGGACCCGCCAGGCACGCGGCGCCGGAGCTTTGGAGCGCATCGGCCGTGCGTGTCGACTCATTGATTAACCGATTGTGTTCGCATACGGGATGACGCACACGAACTCACCATCGGATGTGTGTTTGTGTGTGTGTGTGTGTGCGTCAGTTGGACTGAGCAGGGACGGTATGGAGATGGGTACCCGACGTTTGCGTTGCACCCCGTCATCCAACGGCGGCGGCGGCGGCCATTTTTGATTATTCCGAATCCACTAAATCGCGTGTTGTTGTGGCGTCCATTGACGGGACCAGCGGAAGGAGACCGACTAGAAATCCCTCTCATCCCGTTTCGGTGTTTCTCCTCCTTGGGCCGAAACCCGGGAAACCTTCTCTTCTACACGGGACAGCTGGGCCAAAAGCTGATTGGACGAGAAAGGAGGATGGGGTCATGTGATTCTAGCCGCTTCCTGCGCTCTGGAAACACACATTGATCCATATTCTGGAATAGTAGAATTAGCTTCCAGCAGCACACTGCACAACAATATCCTATCAGCTTGCCTGAGTGTGTGCATGAGTGTGTCCATGAGTGTGTGTGTGTGTGTGTGTGTGTGTGTGTGTGTGTGTGTGTGTGTTCTTTGTCATTCCACCCTCTTTGTTTCCCTCCAGCAGCAACAGATGAATGACACCTACAACCTTCTTCTCCTTCCTCATCTCTTGTATTTGTCTTGAGCGTGCGGCCAGGTGCACGACGTGCTTATCTCACGCATTGCTGCTTTGTGTGTATGTGTGTGTGTGTGTGTGTGTGTGTGTGTGTGTGCGCTTGCCTCGGGTGAGTGTGCGTGCTTTTTTGGTCTGTACGTATGTGTGTTTCTTGTCTTGATTGATTCATCCATTCCTGTCACATGCTTTATTACACAGGGAGACAGATGTTGGTATATAAAGGTGTGTGTTTAAGTGCACGTGTGTGTGTGTGTGTGTGTGTGTGTGTGTGGCTGTGTGAGACACAATATTAGCTTCTGTGCGCTTTGATAGCAACGACCACAAAGGAATGTGGAGCGAAGGACTCGGGCGGACAGCTAATGAGCTCTTCCACTGGGCTGCCATTACGGCTCGACACACACGTGTGTGTATGTGTGTGTGGTTGTGTGTTGTTGTGTGTGTGTGTTTGTGTGTGTGTTTCGCTGCTGATATTCAGTTTGCAGCCCGTGTGGAGTATCAGAAATACTACACTAATGGGTGATATGGAATTAAAAACAAAGAGTTTAACAAATAAAGAACTATCAGAAAAGCTTTACCAAGAGAAATAATACAAATGCAAACTTTGCCCTGCGCCAATGTGATTATTGGTCATTGAGCAATTGCTAAAATGCTTAAAATAATCAATAGCGGTGAACGTAAACACATGCTTTCTGAAAATAAGAATGCAGCTCATAGAAACAGGTGCTACCCGTAGAAGCAGGCTTTTAGATACCACTTTCTTTATCCGTCAAAAGCGGCAACGCTCAAGGCCGTGGACCTTCGAATACAGAGAAAATACTAGAAAAGTAAATCAAGAAGATATAAATTGTTGCTCTACAAGTGGTTGAATACAACAAATATGCAGTAGTACTACTGAGTACTTACTTTGGAACTTAATGTCAGGACTCAGACATTCGCTGAAAACAGAAAGGTCACGTGTTTTTAAGCGGAAGTGTTCTAGAGTGAGCACAGGCCCGTGGTCACACTACGAGGATATGTGTGTACGTGTGTGTGTATGTGTGTGTGTGTGTGCTTGTGGGCATGGGCGTGTTTGCTCTCAATACTGTCGTCGGTCGCAGAGTTGCCGGGGCGTCGCGCCTCGGAGGTCTGCGAGTAAGCTTCTCTAAAACGGGCTGTTTTGTTTTTTTGCATGTGCGCGCGTTTGTTTGTGTGTACGTGTGTGTGTGTGTGTACGTGTGCGAGCGCCCGTTTCGCTTTCTCTGTCGGAGTCAGCGCAGATGAAAACAACAGCTGACAATTAGATCTGAGTGTGTAAGTGTGGAACAATTCCAAGTCGTTATGTTTCTGGAGGTGTCAGACGGAAAGGTTTACTAACACACACACACACACACACACACACCGGAGATGTTTTGTCCCCCCGTGTTCCTCCCCCAGGGTTCGACACGCAGCCCGATCTTAATTTAGAGTTTCAACTGAGCTGAGGTGAGCTGCGTTACTATAGCGATGCCGCCCCCCCCTCTCACTGTTGGGATTTATGCAGATGAGAATAAAATAGAGATTCCTCGATAACGCGCAGACTGCGGCTCCAGAAAGAAGGGATTTGTGTTTTTGTAAACCCCCAAGGCGACCCGACAGGAGGTTGACCCGGGGGGGGCGGGCGTCGGCGAAAAAAAAAGCGATTCAATCAATAAAGCTGAACTTTAACATGCTAAAAGTCGGGGTTATTACGTAATCCGTGGCAGGCGGCAGGAGAGGAGGCGCAACGCAACTGAGCGAGTGGACGGGCGTCGCTGAACGTAGGAAAAAGCGGCGTCCAGTCCGCCTTCGCTGGACCAAAGTCCCCCCCGCAGGGATGTAAACGTTGATTTTATCTGCTGATCCATTGACTTTATATCCCCACCGAGCGTCCGCGCCCCGGGGTAATGTGTCTACAGCGGGGATGACGGTGCTCGTCGCCGCGGCGCCCGGGTCGATGCCGTTAATGAGGCCGGGACGTGTAAACACCCGGAACTGTGTGTGATTTCAACAGATGTCCGCGGGGATTGAACCGCGGGGGGCGGAGGGGGGCTCACAGCCTCCTCCGGGCGGTGGAGCTACTTTCTTCTTTAAAACCTCGGTGGGGAATTTAGCGTTAGCAGCTAAGTGTTAGCAGGTAGCTTTAGCCTCAGTGAGTCTTGCGTTGTTTGTGTACACTTAGCAGGACATTGGGTTAGCGAGGTTTCGCTTATGAGACAGAACAATAAAACGCCATTTGGACTGATTTGCACTTCGGCGACGGGTGTGGCGCCGTAACGACGGGCGCCGTGACGACAGGCGCCGCCCCCGACGACCGAACCCCCACCCCGGCGCCGTAGCTCTTTTTGGCGGCGTCTTGTTGAAGCGCCACATTGTTTTCGTCCCCTTGTCAACAATGGCTGCTGGTCCAGATTCATCCTCCAGCTCTGGTGTTTTTTCTGTCTCCCTTTGACAAACCCACACACACACACACACACACACACACACACACACACACACACGTGCACGCACACGCTTCACATAGTAGCCCATCACAGCAAAGGCCGGTATTTGACTGGTATCCTATTGATTGTTCCCATCTCTGCCGCTGCCCTGCTGTCCATTGTACTTTTTCCACTTTCACAAAAGGTTACTGCCTGCACACACACACACACACACACACACACACACACACAGACACAGATACAGAGAGTGAGGAGCGGGACTCATCACTGTGCCTGGCTTCCCATTTTCGCTCCCTTTCCAACTCGATTACTGGCGTCTGTCGGCCAATCGTTTTCCACGCCGCCGTGGGATCGCGGCATCTTTCTTGTAAATCGTTCTCGCAAAATAAAACCGGCCATCATGGCGTGCGAGCCGGGCGGGACCAGACGTGGCGGCGAAAGCTCATTTAATAGCCTGAGTTGTTATTTGATTAAAACACAAGATCCCAGCGTGATCAAATCAGCGAACAGACCCTGTGTTGTATGTGTGTGTGTGTGTGTGTGTGTAAAAGTCTCAACTGGTCTGTCTCTGGAACAAGATGGCTGACAGAGAATAGGTTGAATTTATATGGATTTAATAAACGCTTTTATAAATGTGACGATTTCAATCATATGCATGGACGAGGGTTAATGACCTCACTTATTTTTCTTTAGCTAATATTTTCTCTGGACCTTTTTTTTTTTTTCCTCAATTTCCATTCAAATTTACGACTTGAGGCTCTTTATCTCAATATTTCTATACACTTAAATCCACTATGTAACGTATATCAAGAAAATAGGTTTATTCCACGGCAGAGCAGGTTTACCTCCAGATAACCTTCACCACCTGAATGCCGCCGTAAATCTATGGAAGACCGAAGCGTCGCCCTGGAAGACAGCACCCGTCCCGGGAACCCATCGCCCATTTATTATTTTCTTCACGTGATTATTTTGATTCTCCTCGACGGGTTGAATTTCTGACGCCACGGCCCGGCGCGCCTCCCGCTCTCCTCCGCAGGAAAATCTATTATCTGCTACATTTGCTCCCCCTAACAGAGGGGATCGGATCTCTTCTACCTCAGTCAGAGGCGAGAAACACAGCCGCCGAGCGATGCGTGTGTGTGTGTGTGTGTCTGTGTGTGTGTGTGTGTTTATGTGTGTGTGGGGTGGTGGTTAGACAGTTATTGCAGTCAGTTATTTACAGAAATGCCAGACGTGAAACTGTCAATTATTTAGAGACGGTTGAAGCGGTCGTGTGATTTGGAGATGGTGTGTGTGTGTGTGTGTGTGTGTGAATCTTCATCAGTCCTGGAAGGGGCGTGTGTGCAGCCGCTATGAAAATGTTCAAAAACACCTGACCGATTCTGTTTTCCAATCCAGACGTCATGACAAAGTCATTGCAACTTAACCAAACAATGTCAATGTTAAATCTAAAACCATATATTTTGATTTATTTTACCGGCCATTATTGATAAATCTGCACATATCAGCCTCTAACATCAAGATCCAGCCTTATCAATACAACAAATGATTGATGTTTCATCCGTTATTCCGTTTCCTGTCTCTGCTTCAACATTTCTCGCCGGTTTCTTCGATAAATGTAATTTTTTTATTGATAATATTTACATGCCGCCACGTGAATGCAAACTTTCCCGATTCTCTGAACAACCGAACTGCGGGCGGGAGCAGGAAGTGGAGGGTCGGGACGCGCCGTTCTGTCTGAACACCGGTGACCTTTTCAAAGCAGGTTAAAGCCGAGACGCATCCCCAAACACACACACACACACACACACACACACACGCCGACATCCATATCCATTATGGCTCCCCCCGGGCGTCTCCTCCCCCCTCCCTCTTTCTGCGGGCAGAGAAAATAAAAAGAAATATTCCCTCAGACGGCGGGGACTCCGGGATTTGTCGTCGCCGCCGCCGCCGCCGCCGCCCTCCCCCTTTTGCATGACTCACCCGCCGTAAAAAAGCACGTCAGCGTGATATTTCAGCCACACACACACACACGCGCTCACACACACACCTCCGAGGCGGTGGAGAGGATGATTTGGCGAACCTGATGGCGAACCCCATCCAAACCCCCTGACCCAGGCGACCCCGCCGGTTTCTTCTGGGCCGATCGGGCTGTCGCCACGGCAACACACACCAACAAATGGAAGGGGTGACACAGTATGCATTTTTAGAATTCCATTATAACCGTTGCATTAATCAAGTCTACTATTTTCATATAGAAAAATAAAAAAAGACGGATCAAAAAATTCGACTGTTTAGAGGTTTTTAAAAAAATCTGCTCACCAAAAATGCTCCAAAAATAAAGATAATTTATTTTAAGTATAGTACAAAAAACACATGTCGTCTCGCAAGCAAACATAATTCTTACCATATATATGTGATTTTGTTGTGCCATTTTTAAAGGGGGAATGATCATGTGATTGATTTGCTCCTTTTTTGCGCATCTTTTAGATATATTGTGTCATATTAACATTTTAAAACAATTACATTATCTTCATTTTTTGAGATAAGGTCCGAGAAAATGATACTTTTGCACATATGTACAGATATGGAGACTAAAACATCCTTGATTGATGGGTATTAGCATACGTTATAAAATATATTGATATTTGATCATCTGATATTTTATATCGTATGCTGAAACCCTTTGTTTTAGTTTCCATATCCATTATGTTAAAATGTTAATAAGACATAATATATCGAATAGAGGTGCAAAAAAAGGAGGAATTAAGCATTCGCATCATTATTCCCTTTAAAAATGGCGTCACAATAACATGTTTGTCAACAGGTATCTCTGGTAAGAGATGTTAGCCTGAAACGTCATGCGAGAAAAAGTTTTTTGCACTACACATAAAATAAATTATCTTTATTTTCAGGGCACTTTTGTTGCGACTACAAATTTTAACATCTCGGTATCTCCGAGCACCTTTTTTTTTTCGTGTGCAAAAAGCGAAACGTTGTGACCCTTCGCTTTCCTCCACCCAGAGAGGCCGAGCAGGATGGGGAAACACAACAGCAAGCTGGCGCCGGAGGTCCTGGACGACCTGACCAAGAACACGGAATTCAACGAGGCGGAGCTGAAGCAGTGGTACAAGGGTTTCCTGAAAGATTGTCCCTCGGGGATCCTCAACCTGGAGGAGTTTCAGCAGCTCTATGTCAAGGTGAGGTGGCGGAGGAACCCGATTGGTCGACGGGCCCGGGGAGGGGGCTCAAACGGGCTTTTCGAATTCTTTTATTTTTTAAAATGTTAGTACGGTCTCTCATGAGTCATCCTTGGGTTTGTATTTAAAGCTCAGGCTGACTCATGGTGCCGGTCGGGGGCCGAGGGGGGGGGGAAAGGGGGCGGAGCCTATGGTGACGTCAGCGAGTCATAAGCCGCTTCCTCTGTAAACATTCAATTTAGAGACTTTTACTGCAGGTTTCTTGCAACCTCTCTTCATGCTAAATGTCGGCATTGACGTTGAGTATTCATCGATCAATCAATATCCGATCAATAGGTGCATACAAGGAAACCAAAACTTTAGGCGAGCTCCAGATGTCCACCTTAATCCCGAAGTCAAATCAGCTTTATGGTCGTTTTCTTCGCATGTTCAGAGGCATAAAGAGGAATCGTTTAAGGGAATTCCCCGAGATGAACAAAATATGAAAAATAAAGATATGAAATAAACAAAATGTGTCAAAAAAATGAATCAAATAAAAATTGAATAATCGCACATGAACAGTAAAGTGCAAAATAAACAAACAAACAGGAAACTATCGAGTATAAAGTGCATGCAGATACAATCTGCCGCTACCGAGGTGAAAGGATGATAGGGGTTTAACAGCATAAAAATCTAAAATGCATAAATAAATGTATACATATATGTATAAATATGTATAAATATGTATTTATATGTATAAATTTTTTTAAATTTATTTGAATTTGAATATAGAGCATTATCTGTACAGTTTAGTGTAAACACCAGTCATTGAGTAATAGCAGGTGTGAAAATAAAGTGGATTTAAAGACATTTAAAAGTCAGTATGTAGAGTAAATTACAGTAGCGGGATGATGGTTTTTACTGTAACCGTGCAAAAACGGCCGTGCAAAGTGCAAAATAGTGCAGTATGTTGTCAGAATCCAGTGTTTTAGGGGAGTGGGAGGGTGGGGAGAGAGTTCAGCATCCTGCCTGTATGAAGCAAAAAAGGCCTTTATCCAAAAATCTAAATGCCGCCTCGCTCTCTAACCCCGTCCAGTTCTTTCCGTACGGCGACGCCTCCAAGTTCGCCCAGCACGCCTTCCGGACGTTCGACAAGAACGGCGACGGCACGATCGACTTCAGGGAGTTCATCTGCGCCCTGTCCATCACCTCCAGGGGCAGCTTCGAGCAGAAGCTCAACTGGGCCTTCAACATGTACGACCTGGACGGGGACGGCAAGATCACGCGCATGGAGATGCTGGAGATTATCGAGGTGCGACGTGTGGGAGGGTTTGCGAGTTAGCTGCTAGCAGTAACATACACACACACACACACACACACTTACACACACACACGATAAGTAATGGCTGCAGTT